>NW_027469367.1:0-179491 GCF_051020765.1 Lasioglossum baleicum
TAACGCATAACGCATAACGCATAACGGATAACGCATAACGGATAACGCATAACGCATAACGCAGAACGCATAACGCATAACGCATAACGCATAGCGCATAACGCATAACGCATAACGCATAACGCATAACGCATAACGCATAACGCATAACGCATAACGCATAACGCATAACGCATAACGCATAACGCATAACGCATAACGCATAACGCATAACGCATAACGCATAACGCATAACGCATAACGCATAACGCATAACGCATAACGCATAACGCATAACGCATAACGCATAACGCATAACGCATAACGCATAACGCATAACGCATAACGCATAACGCATAACGCATAACGCATAACGCATAACGCATAACGCATAACGCATAACGCATAACGCATAACGCATAACGCATAACGCATAACGCATAACGCATAACGCATAACGCATAACGCATAACGCATAACGCATAACGCATAACGCATAACGCATAACGCATAACGCATAACGCATAACGCATAACGCATAACGCATAACGCATAACGCATAACGCATAACGCATAACGCATAACGCATAACGCATAACGCATAACGCATAACGGATAACGCATGACGCATAACGCATAACGCATAACGCATTACGCAGAACGCATAACGCATAACGCATAACGCATAACGCATAACGCATAACGCATAACGCATAACGCATAACGCATAACGCATAACGCATAACGCATAACGCATAACGCATAACGCATAACGCATAACGCATAACGCATAACGCATAACGCATAATGCATAACGGATAACGCATAACGCATAACGCATAACGCATAACGCATAACGCATAACGCATAACGCATAACGCATAACGGATAACGCATAACGCATAACGCATAACGCATAACGCATAACGCATAACGCATAACGCATAACGCATATCGCATTACGCATAACGCATAACGCATAACGGATAACGCATGACGCATAACGCATAACGCATAACGCATTACGCAGAACGCATAACGCATAACGCATAACGCATAACGCATAACGCATAACGCATAACGCATAACGCATAACGCATAACGCATAACGCATAACGCATAACGCATAACGCATAACGCATAACGCATAACGCATAACGCATAACGCATAACGCATAACGCATAACGCATAACGCATAACGCATAACGCATAACGCATAACGCATAACGCATAACGCATAACGCATAACGCATAACGCATAACGCATAACGCATAACGCATAACGCATAACGCATAACGCATAACGCATAACGCATGACGCATGACGCATGACGCATAACGCATAACGCATAACGCATAACGCATAACGCATAACGCATAACGCATAACGCATAACGCATAACGCATAACGCATAACGCATAACGCATAACGCATAACGCATAACGCATAACGCATAACGCATAACGCATAACGCATAACGCATAACGCATAACGCATAACGCATAACGCATAACGCATAACGCATAACGCATAACGCATAACGCATAACGCATAACGCATAACGCATAACGCATAACGCATAACGCATAACGCATAACGCATAACGCATAACGCATAACGCATAACGCATAACGCATAACGCATAACGCATAACGCATAACGCATAACGCATAACGCATAACGCATAACGCATAACGCATAACGCATAACGCATAACGCATAACGCATAACGCATAACGCATAACGCATAACGCATAACGCATAACGCATAACGCATAACGCATAACGCATAACGCATAACGCATAACGCATAACGCATAACGCATAACGCATAACGCATAACGCATAACGCATAACGCATAACGCATAACGCATAACGCATAACGCATAACGCATAACGCATAACGCATAACGCATAACGCATAACGCATAACGCATAACGCATAACGCATAACGCATAACGCATAACGCATAACGCATAACGCATAACGCATGACGCATGACGCATGACGCATGACGCATGACGCATAACGCATAACGCATAACGCATAACGCATAACGCATAACGCATAACGCATAACGCATAACGCATAACGCATAACGCATAACGCATAACGCATAACGCATAACGCATAACGCATAACGCATAACGCATAACGCATAACGCATAACGCATAACGCATAACGCATAACGCTTAGCGCATAACGCATAACGCATAACGCATAACGCATAACGCATAACGCATGACGCATAACGCATGACGCATAACGCGTAACGCATAATGCATAACGCATAACGCTTAACGCATAGCCCATAACGCATAACGCATAACGCATCGCGCATAACGCATAACGGATAACGCATAACGCATAACGCATAACGCATAACGGATAACGCATAACGCATAACGCATAACGCATAACGAATAACGCATAACGCATAACCCATAACGCATAACGCATATTGCATAACGCTTAACGCATAACGCCTAACGCATAACGCGTAACGCATAATGCATAACGCATAACGCTTAACGCATAGCCCATAACGCATAACGCATAACGCATCGCGCATAACGCATAACGGATAACGCATAACGCATAACGCATAACGCATAACGCATAACGGATAACGCATAACGCATAACGCATAACGCATAACGAATAACGCATAACGCATAACCCATAACGCATAACGCATAACGCATAACGCATAACGCATAACGGATAACGCAAGACGCATAACGCATAACGCATAACGCATAACGCATAACGCATAACGCATAACGCATAACGCATAACGCATAACGCATAACGCATAACGCATAACGCATAACGCATAACGCATAACGCATAACGCATAACGCATAACGCATAACGCATAACGCATAACGCATAACGCATAACGCATAACGCATAACGCATAACGCATAACGCATAACGCATAACGCATAACGCATAACGCATAACGCATAACGCATAACGCATAACGCATAACGCATAACGCATAACGCATAACGCATAACGCATAACGCATAACGCATAACGCATAACGCATAACGCATAACGCATAACGCATAACGCATAACGCATAACGCATAACGCATAACGAATAACGCATAACGCATAACCCATAACGCATAACGCATAACGCATAACGCATAACGCATAACGGATAACGCAAGACGCATAACGCATAACGCATAACGCATAACGCATAACGCATAACGCATAACGCATAACGCATAACGCATAACGCATAACGCATAACGCATAACGCATAACGCATAACGCATAACGCATAACGCATAACGCATAACGCATAACGCATAACGCATAACGCATAACGCATAACGCATAACGCATAACGCATAACGCATAACGCATAACGCATAACGCATAACGCATAACGCATAACGCATAACGCATAACGCATAACGCATAACGCATAACGCATAACGCATAACGCATAACGCATAACGCATAACGCATAACGCATAACGCATAACGCATAACGCATAACGCATAACGCATAACGCATAACGCATAACGCATAACGCATAACGCATAACGCATAACGCATAACGCATAACGCATAACGCATGACGCATGACGCATGACGCATGACGCATAACGCATAACGCATAACGCATAACGCATAACGCATAACGCATAACGCATAACGCATAACGCATAACGCATAACGCATAACGCATAACGCATAACGCATAACGCATAACGCATAACGCATAACGCATAACGCATAACGCATAACGCATAACGCATAACGCATAACGCATAACGCATAACGCATAACGCTTAGCGCATAACGCATAACGCATAACGCATAACGCATAACGCATAACGCATAACGCATGACGCATAACGCATGACGCATAACGCGTAACGCATAATGCATAACGCATAACGCTTAACGCATAGCCCATAACGCATAACGCATAACGCATCGCGCATAACGCATAACGGATAACGCATAACGCATAACGCATAACGCATAACGGATAACGCATAACGCATAACGCATAACGCATAACGAATAACGCATAACGCATAACCCATAACGCATAACGCATATTGCATAACGCTTAACGCATAACGCCTAACGCATAACGCGTAACGCATAATGCATAACGCATAACGCTTAACGCATAGCCCATAACGCATAACGCATAACGCATCGCGCATAACGCATAACGGATAACGCATAACGCATAACGCATAACGCATAACGCATAACGGATAACGCATAACGCATAACGCATAACGCATAACGAATAACGCATAACGCATAACCCATAACGCATAACGCATAACGCATAACGCATAACGCATAACGGATAACGCAAGACGCATAACGCATAACGCATAACGCATAACGCATAACGCATAACGCATAACGCATAACGCATAACGCATAACGCATAACGCATAACGCATAACGCATAACGCATAACGCATAACGCATAACGCATAACGCATAACGCATAACGCATAACGCATAACGCATAACGCATAACGCATAACGCATAACGCATAACGCATAACGCATAACGCATAACGCATAACGCATAACGCATAACGCATAACGCATAACGCATAACGCATAACGCATAACGCATAACGCATAACGCATAACGCATAACGCATAACGCATAACGCATAACGCATAACGCATAACGCATAACGCATAACGCATAACGCATAACGCATAACGCATAACGCATAACGCATAACGAATAACGCATAACGCATAACCCATAACGCATAACGCATAACGCATAACGCATAACGCATAACGCATAACGGATAACGCAAGACGCATAACGCATAACGCATAACGCATAACGCATAACGCATAACGCATAACGCATAACGCATAACGCATAACGCATAACGCATAACGCATAACGCATAACGCATAACGCATAACGCATAACGCATAACGCATAACGCATAACGCATAACGCATAACGCATAACGCATAACGCATAACGCATAACGCATAACGCATAACGCATAACGCATAACGCATAACGCATAACGCATAACGCATAACGCATAACGCATAACGCATAACGCATAACGCATAACGCATAACGCATAACGCATAACGCATAACGCATAACGCATAACGCATAACGCATAACGCATAACGCATAACGCATGACGCATGACGCATGACGCATGACGCATGACGCATAACGCATAACGCATAACGCATAACGCATAACGTATAACGCATAACGCATAACGCATAACGCATAACGCATAACGCATAACGCATAACGCATAACGCATAACGCATAACGCATAACGCATAACGCATAACGCATAACGCATAACGCATAACGCATAACGCATAACGCATAACGCATAACGCATAACGCATAACGCATAACGCATAACGCATAACGCTTAGCGCATAACGCATAACGCATAACGCATAACGCATAACGCATAACGCATGACGCATAACGCATGACGCATAACGCGTAACGCATAATGCATAACGCATAACGCTTAACGCATAGCCCATAACGCATAACGCATAACGCATCGCGCATAACGCATAACGGATAACGCATAACGCATAACGCATAACGCATAACGGATAACGCATAACGCATAACGCATAACGCATAACGAATAACGCATAACGCATAACCCATAACGCATAACGCATATTGCATAACGCTTAACGCATAACGCCTAACGCATAACGCGTAACGCATAATGCATAACGCATAACGCTTAACGCATAGCCCATAACGCATAACGCATAACGCATCGCGCATAACGCATAACGGATAACGCATAACGCATAACGCATAACGCATAACGCATAACGGATAACGCATAACGCATAACGCATAACGCATAACGAATAACGCATAACGCATAACCCATAACGCATAACGCATAACGCATAACGCATAACGCATAACGGATAACGCAAGACGCATAACGCATAACGCATAACGCATAACGCATAACGCATAACGCATAACGCATAACGCATAACGCATAACGCATAACGCATAACGCATAACGCATAACGCATAACGCATAACGCATAACGCATAACGCATAACGCATAACGCATAACGCATAACGCATAACGCATAACGCATAACGCATAACGCATAACGCATAACGCATAACGCATAACGCATAACGCATAACGCATAACGCATAACGCATAACGCATAACGAATAACGCATAACGCATAACCCATAACGCATAACGCATAACGCATAACGCATAACGCATAACGCATAACGGATAACGCAAGACGCATAACGCATAACGCATAACGCATAACGCATAACGCATAACGCATAACGCATAACGCATAACGCATAACGCATAACGCATAACGCATAACGCATAACGCATAACGCATAACGCATAACGCATAACGCATAACGCATAACGCATAACGCATAACGCATAACGCATAACGCATAACGCATGACGCATGACGTATGACGCATGACGCATGACGCATAACGCATAACGCATAACGCATAACGCATAACGCATAACGCATAACGCATAACGCATAACGCATAACGCATAACGCATAACGCATAACGCATAACGCATAACGCATAACGCATAACGCATAACGCATAACGCATAACGCATAACGCATAACGCATAACGCATAACGCATAACGCATAACGCATAACGCATAACGCATAACGCATAACGCATAACGCTTAGCGCATAACGCATAACGCATAACGCATAACGCATAACGCATAACGCATGACGCATAACGCATGACGCATAACGCGTAACGCATAATGCATAACGCATAACGCTTAACGCATAGCCCATAACGCATAACGCATAACGCATCGCGCATAACGCATAACGGATAACGCATAACGCATAACGCATAACGCATAACGGATAACGCATAACGCATAACGCATAACGCATAACGAATAACGCATAACGCATAACCCATAACGCATAACGCATATTGCATAACGCTTAACGCATAACGCCTAACGCATAACGCGTAACGCATAATGCATAACGCATAACGCTTAACGCATAGCCCATAACGCATAACGCATAACGCATCGCGCATAACGCATAACGGATAACGCATAACGCATAACGCATAACGCATAACGCATAACGCATAACGGATAACGCATAACGCATAACGCATAACGAATAACGCATAACGCATAACCCATAACGCATAACGCATAACGCATAACGCATAACGCATAACGGATAACGCAAGACGCATAACGCATAACGCATAACGCATAACGCATAACGCATAACGCATAACGCATAACGCATAACGCATAACGCATAACGCATAACGCATAACGCATAACGCATAACGCATAACGCATAACGCATAACGCATAACGCATAACGCATAACGCATAACGCATAACGCATAACGCATAACGCATAACGCATAACGCATAACGCATAACGCATAACGCATAACGCATAACGCATAACGCATAACGCATAACGCATAACGCATAACGCATAACGCATAACGCATAACGCATAACGCATAACGCATAACGCATAACGCATAACGCATAACGCATAACGCATAACGCATAACGCATAACGCATAACGCATAACGCATAACGAATAACGCATAACGCATAACCCATAACGCATAACGCATAACGCATAACGCATAACGCATAACGCATAACGGATAACGCAAGACGCATAACGCATAACGCATAACGCATAACGCATAACGCATAACGCATAACGCATAACGCATAACGCATAACGCATAACGCATAACGCATAACGCATAACGCATAACGCATAACGCATAACGCATAACGCATAACGCATAACGCATAACGCATAACGCATAACGCATAACGCATAACGCATAACGCATAACGCATAACGCATAACGCATAACGCATGACGCATGACGCATGACGCATGACGCATGACGCATAACGCATAACGCATAACGCATAACGCATAACGCATAACGCATAACGCATAACGCATAACGCATAACGCATAACGCATAACGCATAACGCATAACGCATAACGCATAACGCATAACGCATAACGCATAACGCATAACGCATAACGCATAACGCATAACGCATAACGCATAACGCTTAGCGCATAACGCATAACGCATAACGCATAACGCATAACGCATAACGCATGACGCATAACGCATGACGCATAACGCGTAACGCATAATGCATAACGCATAACGCTTAACGCATAGCCCATAACGCATAACGCATAACGCATCGCGCATAACGCATAACGGATAACGCATAACGCATAACGCATAACGCATAACGGATAACGCATAACGCATAACGCATAACGCATAACGAATAACGCATAACGCATAACCCATAACGCATAACGCATATTGCATAACGCTTAACGCATAACGCCTAACGCATAACGCGTAACGCATAATGCATAACGCATAACGCATCGCGCATAACGCATAACGGATAACGCATAACGCATAACGCATAACGCATAACGCATAACGCATAACGGATAACGCATAACGCATAACGCATAACGCATAACGAATAACGCATAACGCATAACCCATAACGCATAACGCATAACGCATAACGCATAACGCATAACGGATAACGCAAGACGCATAACGCATAACGCATAACGCATAACGCATAACGCATAACGCATAACGCATAACGCATAACGCATAACGCATAACGCATAACGCATAACGCATAACGCATAACGCATAACGCATAACGCATAACGCATAACGCATAACGCATAACGCATAACGCATAACGCATAACGCATAACGCATAACGCATAACGCATAACGCATAACGCATAACGCATAACGCATAACGCATAACGCATAACGCATAACGCATAACGCATAACGCATAACGCATAACGCATAACGCATAACGCATAACGCATAACGCATAACGCATAACGCATAACGCATAACGCATAACGCATAACGCATAACGCATAACGCATAACGCATAACGCATAACGCATAACGCATAACGCATAACGCATAACGCATAACGCATAACGCATAACGCATAACGCATAACGCATAACGCATAACGCATAACGCATAACGCATAACGCATAACGCATAACGCATAACGAATAACGCATAACGCATAACCCATAACGCATAACGCATAACGCATGACGCATAACGCATGACGCATAACGCATGACGCATAACGCATAACGCATAACGCATAACGCATAACGCATAACGCATAACGCATAACGCATAACGCATAACGCATAACGCATAACGCATAACGCATAACGCATAACGCTTAACGCATAACGCATAACGCATAACGCATAACGCATAACGCATAACGCATAACGCATGACGCATAACGCATGACGCATAACGCGTAACGCATAACGTATAACGGATAACGCATAACGCATAACGCATAACGAATAACGCATAACGCATAACCCATAACGCATAACGCATATTGCATAACGCTTAACGCATAACGCCTAACGCATAACGCGTAACGCATAATGCATAACGCATAACGCTTAACGCATAGCCCATAACGCATAACGCATAACGCATCGCGCATAACGCATAACGGATAACGCATAACGCATAACGCATAACGCATAACGCATAACGCATAACGGATAACGCATAACGCATAACGCATAACGCATAACGAATAACGCATAACCCATAACCCATAACGCATAACGCATAACGCATAACGCTTAACGCATAACGCATAACGCATAACGCATAACGCATAACGCATAACGCATAACGCATAACGCATGACTCATAACGCATGACGCATAACGCGTAACGCATAATGCATAACGCATAACGCTTAACGCATAGCCCATAACGCATAACGCATAACGCATAACGCATAACGCATAACGCATAACGCATAACGCATAACGAATAACGCATAACGCATAACCCATAACGCATAACGCATAACGCATAACGCATAACGCATAACGCATAACGGATAACGCAAGACGCATAACGCATAACGCATAACGCATAACGCATAACGCATAACGCATAACGCATAACGCATAACGCATAACGCATAACGCATAACGCATAACGCATAACGCATAACGCATAACGCATAACGCATAACGCATAACGCATAACGCATAACGCATAACGCATAACGCATAACGGATAACGCATAACGCATAACGCATAACGCATAACGCATAACGCATAACGCATAACGCATAACGCATAACGCATAACGCATAACGCATAACGCATAACGCATAACGCATAACGCATAACGCATAACGCATAACGCATAACGCATAACGCATAACGCATAACGCATAACGCATAACGCATAACGCATAACGCATAACGCATAACGCATAACGCATAACGCATAACGCATAACGCATAACGCATAACGCATAACGCATAACGCATAACGCATAACGCATAACGCATAACGCATAACGAATAACGCATAACGCATAACCCATAACGCATAACGCATAACGCATAACGCATAACGCATAACGCATAACGGATAACGCAAGACGCATAACGCATAACGCATAACGCATAACGCATAACGCATAACGCATAACGCATAACGCATAACGCATAACGCATAACGCATAACGCATAACGCATAACGCATAACGCATAACGCATAACGCATAACGCATAACGCATAACGCATAACGCATAACGCATAACGCATAACGCATAACGCATAACGCATAACGCATAACGCATAACGCATAACGCATAACGCATAACGCATAACGCATAACGCATAACGCATAACGCATAACGCATAACGCATAACGCATAACGCATAACGCATAACGCATAACGCATAACGCATAACGCATAACGCATAACGCATAACGCATAACGCATAACGCATAACGCCATAACGCATAACGCATAACGCATAACGCATGACGCATAACGCATGACGCATAACGCGTAACGCATAATGCATAACGCATAACGCTTAACGCATAGCCCATAACGCATAACGCATAACGCATCGCGCATAACGCATAACGGATAACGCATAACGCATAACGCATAACGCATAACGGATAACGCATAACGCATAACGCATAACGCATAACGAATAACGCATAACGCATAACCCATAACGCATAACGCATATTGCATAACGCTTAACGCATAACGCCTAACGCATAACGCGTAACGCATAATGCATAACGCATAACGCTTAACGCATAGCCCATAACGCATAACGCATAACGCATCGCGCATAACGCATAACGGATAACGCATAACGCATAACGCATAACGCATAACGCATAACGGATAACGCATAACGCATAACGCATAACGCATAACGAATAACGCATAACGCATAACCCATAACGCATAACGCATAACGCATAACGCATAACGCATAACGGATAACGCAAGACGCATAACGCATAACGCATAACGCATAACGCATAACGCATAACGCATAACGCATAACGCATAACGCATAACGCATAACGCATAACGCATAACGCATAACGCATAACGCATAACGCATAACGCATAACGCATAACGCATAACGCATAACGCATAACGCATAACGCATAACGCATAACGCATAACGCATAACGCATAACGCATAACGCATAACGCATAACGCATAACGCATAACGCATAACGCATAACGCATAACGCATAACGCATAACGCATAACGCATAACGCATAACGCATAACGCATAACGCATAACGCATAACGCATAACGCATAACGCATAACGCATAACGCATAACGCATAACGCATAACGCATAACGCATAACGCATAACGCATAACGCATAACGCATAACGCATAACGCATAACGCATAACGAATAACGCATAACGCATAACCCATAACGCATAACGCATAACGCATAACGCATAACGCATAACGGATAACGCAAGACGCATAACGCATAACGCATAACGCATAACGCATAACGCATAACGCATAACGCATAACGCATAACGCATAACGCATAACGCATAACGCATAACGCATAACGCATAACGCATAACGCATAACGCATAACGCATAACGCATAACGCATAACGCATAACGCATAACGCATAACGCATAACGCATAACGCATAACGCATAACGCATAACGCATAACGCATAACGCATAACGCATAACGCATAACGCATAACGCATAACGCATAACGCATAACGCATAACGCATAACGCATAACGCATAACGCATAACGCATAACGCATAACGCATAACGCATAACGCATAACACATAACGCATAACGCATAACGCATAACGCATAACGCATAACGCATAACGCATAACGCATAACGCATAACGCATAACGCATAACGCATAACGCATAACGCATAACGCATAACGCATAACGCATAACGCATAACGCATAACGCATAACGCATAACGCATAACGCATAACGCATAACGCATAACGCATAACGCATAACGCATAACGCATAACGCATAACGCATAACGCATAACGCATAACGCATAACGCATAACGCATAACGCATAACGCATAACGCATAACGCATAACGCATAACGCATAACGCATAACGCATAACGCATAACGCATAACGCATAACGCATAACGCATAACGCATAACGCATAACGCATAACGCATAACGCATAACGCATAACGCATAACGAATAACGCATAACGCATAACCCATAACGCATAACGCATAACGCATGACGCATAACGCATGACGCATAACGCATGACGCATAACGCATAACGCATAACGCATAACGCATAACGCATAACGCATAACGCATAACGCATAACGCATAACGCATAACGCATAACGCATAACGCATAACGCTTAACGCATAACGCATAACGCATAACGCATAACGCATAACGCATAACGCATAACGCATGACGCATAACGCATGACGCATAACGCGTAACGCATAACGTATAACGGATAACGCATAACGCATAACGCATAACGAATAACGCATAACGCATAACCCATAACGCATAACGCATATTGCATAACGCTTAACGCATAACGCCTAACGCATAACGCGTAACGCATAATGCATAACGCATAACGCTTAACGCATAGCCCATAACGCATAACGCATAACGCATCGCGCATAACGCATAACGGATAACGCATAACGCATAACGCATAACGCATAACGCATAACGCATAACGCATAACGGATAACGCATAACGCATAACGCATAACGCATAACGAATAACGCATAACGCATAACCCATAACGCATAACGCATAACGCATAACGCTTAACGCATAACGCATAACGCATAACGCATAACGCATAACGCATAACGCATAACGCATGACTCATAACGCATGACGCATAACGCGTAACGCATAATGCATAACGCATAACGCTTAACGCATAGCCCATAACGCATAACGCATAACGCATCGCGCATAACGCATAACGCATAACGCATAACGCATAACGCATAACGCATAACGCATAACGCATAACGCATAACGCATAACGCATAACGCATAACGCATAACGCATAACGCATAACGCATAACGCATAACGCATAACGCATAACGCATAACGCATAACGCATAACGCATAACGCATAACGCATAACGCATAACGCATAACGCATAACGCATAACGCATAACGCATAACGCATAACGCATAACGCATAACGCATAACGCATAACGCATAACGCATAACGCATAACGCATGACGCATAACGCATAACGCATAACGCGTAACGCGTAAAGCTTAACGCATAACGCATAACGCATAACGCATAACGCATAACGCATAACGCATAACGCATAACGCATAACGCATAACGCATAACGCATAACGCATAACGCATAACGCATAACGCATAACGCATAACGCATAACGCTTAACGCATCGCGCATAACGAATAACGCATAACGCATAACCCATAACGCATAACGCATAACGCATAACGCATAACGCATAACGGATAACGCAAGACGCATAACGCATAACGCATAACGCATAACGCATAACGCATAACGCATAACGCATAACGCATAACGCATAACGCATAACGCATAACGCATAACGCATAACGCATAACGCATAACGCATAACGCATAACGCATAACGCATAACGCATAACGCATAACGCATAACGCATAACGCATAACGCATAACGCATAACGCATAACGCATAACGCATAACGCATAACGCATAACGCATAACGCATAACGCATAACGCATAACGCATAACGCATAACGCATAACGCATAACGCATAACGCATAACGCATAACGCATAACGCATAACGCATAACGCATAACGCATAACGCATAACGCATAACGCATAACGCATAACGCATAACGCATAACGCATAACGCATAACGCATAACGCATAACGCATAACGCATAACGCATAACGCATAACGCATAACGCATAACGCATAACGCATAACGCATAACGCATAACGAATAACGCATAACGCATAACCCATAACGCATAACGCATAACGCATAACGCATAACGCATAACGAATAACGCATAACGCATAACCCATAACGCATAACGCATAACGCATGACGCATAACGCATGACGCATAACGCATGACGCATAACGCATAACGCATAACGCATAACGCATAACGCATAACGCATAACGCATAACGCATAACGCATAACGCATAACGCATAACGCATAACGCATAACGCATAACGCTTAACGCATAACGCATAACGCATAACGCATAACGCATAACGCATAACGCATAACGCATGACGCATAACGCATGACGCATAACGCGTAACGCATAACGGATAACGCATAACGCATAACGCATAACGCATAACGAATAACGCATAACGCATAACCCATAACGCATAACGCATATTGCATAACGCTTAACGCATAACGCCTAACGCATAACGCGTAACGCATAATGCATAACGCATAACGCTTAACGCATAGCCCATAACGCATAACGCATCGCGCATAACGCATAACGGATAACGCATAACGCATAACGCATAACGCATAACGCATAACGCATAACGGATAACGCATAACGCATAACGCATAACGCATAACGAATAACGCATAACGCATAACCCATAACGCATAACGCATAACGCATAACGCTTAACGCATAACGCATAACGCATAACGCATAACGCATAACGCATAACGCATGACTCATAACGCATGACGCATAACGCGTAACGCATAATGCATAACGCATAACGCTTAACGCATAGCCCATAACGCATAACGCATAACGCATCGCGCATAACGCATAACGCATAACGCATAACGCATAACGCATAACGCATAACGCATAACGCATAACGCATAACGCATAACGCATAACGCATAACGCATAACGCATAACGCATAACGCATAACGCATAACGCATAACGCATAACGCATAACGCATAACGCATAACGCATAACGCATAACGCATAACGCATAACGCATAACGCATAACGCATAACGCATAACGCATAACGCATAACGCATAACGCATAACGCATAACGCATAACGCATAACGCATAACGCATAACGAATAACGCATAACGCATAACCCATAACGCATAACGCATAACGCATGACGCATAACGCATGACGCATAACGCATGACGCATAACGCATAACGCATAACGCATAACGCATAACGCATAACGCATAACGCATAACGCATAACGCATAACGCATAACGCTTAACGCATAACGCATAACGCATAACGCATAACGCATAACGCATAACGCATAACGCATGACGCATAACGCATGACGCATAACGCGTAACGCATAACGTATAACGGATAACGCATAACGCATAACGCATAACGCATAACGCATAACGAATAACGCATAACGCATAACCCATAACGCATAACGCATATTGCATAACGCTTAACGCATAACGCCTAACGCATAACGCGTAACGCATAATGCATAACGCATAACGCTTAACGCATAGCCCATAACGCATAACGCATAACGCATCGCGCATAACGCATAACGGATAACGCATAACGCATAACGCATAACGCATAACGCATAACGCATAACGGATAACGCATAACGCATAACGCATAACGCATAACGAATAACGCATAACGCATAACCCATAACGCATAACGCATAACGCATAACGCTTAACGCATAACGCATAACGCATAACGCATAACGCATAACGCATAACGCATAACGCATGACTCATAACGCATGACGCATAACGCGTAACGCATAATGCATAACGCATAACGCTTAACGCATAGCCCATAACGCATAACGCATAACGCATCGCGCATAACGCATAACGCATAACGCATAACGCATAACGCATAACGCATAACGCATAACGCATAACGCATAACGCATAACGCATAACGCATAACGCATAACGCATAACGCATAACGCATAACGCATAACGCATAACGCATAACGCATAACGCATAACGCATAACGCATAACGCATAACGCATAACGCATAACGCATAACGCATAACGCATAACGCATAACGCATAACGCATAACGCATAACGCATAACGCATAACGCATAACGCATAACGCATAACGCATAACGCATAACGCATAACGCATAACGCATAACGCATAACGCATAACGCATAACGCATAACGCATAACGCATAACGCATAACGCATGACGCATAACGCATAACGCATAACGCGTAACGCGTAAAGCTTAACGCATAACGCATAACGCATAACGCATAACGCATAACGCATAACGCATAACGCATAACGCATAACGCATAACGCATAACGCATAACGCATAACGCATAACGCATAACGCATAACGCATAACGCATAACGCATAACGCTTAACGCATCGCGCATAACGAATAACGCATAACGCATAACCCATAACGCATAACGCATAACGCATAACGCATAACGCATAACGGATAACGCAAGACGCATAACGCATAACGCATAACGCATAACGGATAACGCAAGACGCATAACGCATAACGCATAACGCATAACGCATAACGCATAACGCATAACGCATAACGCATAACGCATAACGCATAACGCATAACGCATAACGCATAACGCATAACGCATAACGCATAACGCATAACGCATAACGCATAACGCATAACGCATAACGCATAACGCATAACGCATAACGCATAACGCATAACGCATAACGCATAACGCATAACGCATAACGCATAACGCATAACGCATAACGCATAACGCATAACGCATAACGCATAACGCATAACGCATAACGCATAACGCATAACGCATAACGCATAACGCATAACGCATAACGCATAACGCATAACGCATAACGCATAACGCATAACGCATAACGCATAACGCATAACGCATAACGCATAACGCATAACGCATAACGCATAACGAATAACGCATAACGCATAACCCATAACGCATAACGCATAACGCATAACGCATAACGCATAACGGATAACGCAAGACGCATAACGCATAACGCATAACGCATAACGCATAACGCATAACGCATAACGCATAACGCATAACGCATAACGCATAACGCATAACGCATAACGCATAACGCATAACGCATAACGCATAACGCATAACGCATAACGCATAACGCATAACGCATAACGCATAACGCATAACGCATAACGCATAACGCATAACGCATAACGCATAACGCATAACGCATAACGCATAACGCATAACGCATAACGCATAACGCATAACGCATAACGCATAACGCATAACGCATAACGCATAACGCATAACGCATAACGCATAACGCATAACGCATAACGCATAACGCATAACGCATAACGCATAACGCATAACGCATAACGCATAACGCATAACGCATAACGCATAACGCATAACGCATAACGCATAACGCATAACGCATAACGCATAACGCATAACGCATAACGCATAACGCATAACGCATAACGCATAACGCATAACGCATAACGCATAACGCATAACGCATAACGCATAACGCATAACGCATAACGCATAACGCATAACGCATAACGCATAACGCATAACGCATAACGCATAACGCATAACGCATAACGCATAACGCATAACGCATAACGCATAACGCATAACGCATAACGCATAACGCATAACGCATAACGCATAACGCATAACGCATAACGCATAACGAATAACGCATAACGCATAACCCATAACGCATAACGCATAACGCATGACGCATAACGCATGACGCATAACGCATGACGCATAACGCATAACGCATAACGCATAACGCATAACGCATAACGCATAACGCATAACGCATAACGCATAACGCATAACGCATAACGCATAACGCATAACGCTTAACGCATAACGCATAACGCATAACGCATAACGCATAACGCATAACGCATAACGCATGACGCATAACGCATGACGCATAACGCGTAACGCATAACGCATAACGCATAACGCATAACGAATAACGCATAACGAATAACGCATAACGCATAACCCATAACGCATAACGCATATTGCATAACGCTTAACGCATAACGCCTAACGCATAACGCGTAACGCATAATGCATAACGCATAACGCTTAACGCATAGCCCATAACGCATAACGCATAACGCATCGCGCATAACGCATAACGGATAACGCATAACGCATAACGCATAACGCATAACGCATAACGCATAACGCGTAACGCGTAAAGCTTAACGCATAACGCATAACGCATAACGCATAACGCATAACGCATAACGCATAACGCATAACGCATAACGCATAACGCATAACGCATAACGCTTAACGCATCGCGCATAACGCATAACGCATAACGCATAACGCATAACGCATAACGCATAACGCATAATGCATAACGCATAACGCATAACGCATAACGCATGACGCATGACGCATAACGCATAACGCATAACGCATAACGCATAACGCATAACGCATAACGCATAACGCTTAACGCATAACGCATAACGCATAACGCATAACGCATAACGCATAACGCATAACGCATGACGCATAACGCATGACGCATAACGCGTAACGCATAATGCATAACGCATAACGCTTAACGCATAGCCCATAACGCATAACGCATAACGCATAACGGATAACGCATAACGCATAACGCATAACGCATAACGAAAAACGCATAACGCATAACCCATAACGCATAACGCATATTGCATAACGCTTAACGCATAACGCCTAACGCATAACGCATAACGCATAACGCATAACGAATAACGCATAACGCATAACCCATAACGCATAACGCATAACGCATAACGCATAACGCATAACGCATAACGCATAACGCATAACGCATAACGCATAACGCATAACGCATAACGCATAACGCATAACGCATAACGCATAACGCATAACGCATAACGCATAACGCATAACGCATAACGCATAACGCACAACGCATAACGCATAACGCATAACGCATAACGCATAACGCATAACGCATAACGCATAACGCATAACGCATAACGCATAACGCATAACGCATAACGCATAACGCATAACGCATAACGCATAACGCATAACGCATAACGCATAACGGATAACGCATAACGCATAACGCATAACGGATAACGCATAACGCATAACGCATAACGCATAACGCATAACGCATTACGCATAACGGATAACGCATAACGGATAACGCATAACGCATAACGCATAACGCATTACGCAGAACGCATAACGCATAACGCATAACGCATAACGCATAACGCATAACGCATATCGCATTACGCATAACGCATAACGCATAACGGATAACGCATGACGCATAACGCATAACGCATAACGCATAACGCATAACGCATAACGCATAACGCATAACGCATAACGCATAACGCATAACGCATAACGCATAACGCATAACGCATAACGCATAACGCATAACGCATAACGCATAACGCATAACGCATAACGCATAACGCATAACGCATAACGCATAACGCATAACGCATAACGCATAACGCATAACGCATAACGCATAACGCATAACGCATAACGCATAACGCATAACGCATAACGCATAACGCATAACGCATAACGCATAACGCATAACGCATAACGCATAACGCTTAACGCATAACGCATAACGCATAACGCATAACGCATAACGCATAACGCATAACGCATGACGCATAACGCATGACGCATAACGCGTAACGCATAATGCATAACGCATAACGCTTAACGCATAGCCCATAACGCATAACGCATAACGCATCGCGCATAACGCATAACGGATAACGCATAACGCATAACGCATAACGCATAACGGATAACGCATAACGCATAACGCATAACGCATAACGAATAACGCATAACGCATAACCCATAACGCATAACGCATATTGCATAACGCTTAACGCATAACGCATAACGCATAACGCATAACGCTTAACGCATAGCCCATAACGCATAACGCATAACGCATCGCGCATAACGCATAACGCATAACGCATAACGCATAACGCATGACGCATAACGCATGACGCATAACGCGTAACGCATAATGCATAACGCATAACGCTTAACGCATAGCCCATAACGCATAACGCATAACGCATCGCGCATAACGCATAACGGATAACGCATAACGCATAACGCATAACGCATAACGGATAACGCATAACGCATAACGCATAACGCATAACGAATAACGCATAACGCATAACCCATAACGCATAACGCATATTGCATAACGCTTAACGCATAACGCCTAACGCATAACGCGTAACGCATAATGCATAACGCATAACGCTTAACGCATAGCCCATAACGCATAACGCATAACGCATCGCGCATAACGCATAACGGATAACGCATAACGCATAACGAATAACGCATAACGCATAACCCATAACGCATAACGCATAACGCATAACGCATAACGCATAACGCATAACGGATAACGCATAACCCATAACGCATAACGCATAACGCATAACGCATAACGCATAACGCATAACGCATAACGCATAACGCATAACGGATAACGCAAGACGCATAACGCATAACGCATAAGGCATAACGCATAACGCATAACGCATAACGCATAACGCATAACGCATAACGCATAACGCATAACGCATAACGCATAACGCATAACGCATAACGCATAACGCATAACGCATAACGCATAACGCATAACGCATAACGCTTAGCGCATAACGCATAACGCATAACGCATAACGCATAACGCATGACGCATAACGCATGACGCATAACGCGTAACGCATAACGCATAACGCATAACGGATAACGCATAACCCATAACGCATAACGCATAACGCATAACGCATAACGAATAACGCATAACGCATAACCCATAACGCATAACGCATATTGCATAACGCTTAACGCATAACGCCTAACGCATAACGCGTAACGCATAATGCATAACGCATAACGCTTAACGCATAGCCCATAACGCATAACGCATAACGCATCGCGCATAACGCATAACGGATAACGCATAACGCATAACGCATAACGCATAACGCATAACGCATAACGGATAACGCATAACGCATAACGCATAACGCATAACGAATAACGCATAACGCATAACCCATAACGCATAACGCATAACGCATAACGCATAACGCATAACGCATAACGGATAACGCAAGACGCATAACGCATAACGCATAACGCATAACGCATAACGCATAACGCATAACGCATAACGCATAACGCATAACGCATAACGCATAACGCATAACGCATAACGCATAACGCATAACGCATAACGCATAACGCATAACGCATAACGCATAACGCATAACGCATAACGCATAACGCATAACGCATAACGCATAACGCATAACGCATAACGCATAACGCATAACGCATAACGCATAACGCATAACGCATAACGCTTAGCGCATAACGCATAACGCATAACGCATAACGCATAACGCATGACGCATAACGCATGACGCATAACGCGTAACGCATAACGCATAACGCATAACGGATAACGCATAACCCATAACGCATAACGCATAACGCATAACGCATAACGAATAACGCATAACGCATAACCCATAACGCATAACGCATATTGCATAACGCTTAACGCATAACGCCTAACGCATAACGCGTAACGCATAATGCATAACGCATAACGCTTAACGCATAGCCCATAACGCATAACGCATAACGCATCGCGCATAACGCATAACGGATAACGCATAACGCATAACGCATAACGCATAACGCATAACGCATAACGGATAACGCATAGCGCATAACGCATAACGCATAACGAATAACGCATAACGCATAACCCATAACGCATAACGCATAACGCATAACGCATAACGCATAACGCATAACGGATAACGCAAGACGCATAACGCATAACGCATAACGCATAACGCATAACGCATAACGCATAACGCATAACGCATAACGCATAACGCATAACGCATAACGCATAACGCATAACGCATAACGCATAACGCATAACGCATAACGCATAACGCATAACGCATAACGCATAACGCATAACGCATAACGCATAACGCATAACGCATAACGCATAACGGATAACGCATAACCCATAACGCATAACGCATAACGCATAACGCATAACGCATAACGCATAACGCATAACGCATAACGCATAACGGATAACGCAAGACGCATAACGCATAACGCATAACGCATAACGCATAACGCTTAGCGCATAACGCATAACGCATAACGCATAACGCATAACGCATAACGCATGACGCATAACGCATGACGCATAACGCGTAACGCATAACGCATAACGCATAACGGATAACGCATAACCCATAACGCATAACGCATAACGCATAACGCATAACGAATAACGCATAACGCATAACCCATAACGCATAACGCATATTGCATAACGCTTAACGCATAACGCCTAACGCATAACGCGTAACGCATAATGCATAACGCATAACGCTTAACGCATAGCCCATAACGCATAACGCATAACGCATCGCGCATAACGCATAACGGATAACGCATAACGCATAACGCATAACGCATAACGCATAACGGATAACGCATAACGCATAACGCATAACGCATAACGAATAACGCATAACGCATAACCCATAACGCATAACGCATAACGCATAACGCATAACGCATAACGGATAACGCAAGACGCATAACGCATAACGCATAACGCATAACGCATAACGCATAACGCATAACGCATAACGCATAACGCATAACGCATAACGCATAACGCATAACGCATAACGCATAACGCATAACGCATAACGCATAACGCATAACGCATAACGCATAACGCATAACGCATAACGCATAACGCATAACGCATAACGCATAACGCATAACGCATAACGCATAACGCATAACGCATAACGCATAACGCATAACGCATAACGCATAACGCATAACGCATAACGCATAACGCATAACGCATAACGCATAACGCATAACGCATAACGCATAACGCATAACGCATAACGCATAACGCATAACGAATAACGCATAACGCATAACCCATAACGCATAACGCATAACGCATGACGCATAACGCATGACGCATAACGCATAACGCATAACGCATAACGCATAACGCATAACGCATAACGCATAACGCATAACGCATAACGCATAACGCATAACGCATAACGCATAACGCATAACGCATAACGCATAACGCATAACGCATAACGCATAACGCATAACGCATAACGCATAACGCATAACGCATAACGCATAACGCATAACGCATAACGCATAACGCATAACGCATAACGCATAACGCATAACGCATAACGCATAACGCATAACGCATAACGCATAACGCATAACGCATAACGCATAACGCATAACGCATAACGCATAACGCATAACGCATAACGCATAACGCATAACGCATAACGCATAACGCATAACGCATAACGCATAACGCATAACGCATAACGGATAACGCATAACGCATAACGCATAACGGATAACGCATAACGCATAACGCATAACGCATAACGCATAACGCATTACGCATAACGGATAACGCATAACGGATAACGCATAACGCATAACGCATAACGCATTACGCAGAACGCATAACGCATAACGCATAACGCATAACGCATAACGCATAACGCATATCGCATTACGCATAACGCATAACGCATAACGGATAACGCATGACGCATAACGCATAACGCATAACGCATAACGCATAACGCATAACGCATAACGCATAACGCATAACGCATAACGCATAACGCATAACGCATAACGCATAACGCATAACGCATAACGCATAACGCATAACGCATAACGCATAACGCATAACGCATAACGCATAACGCATAACGCATAACGCATAACGCATAACGCATAACGCATAACGCATAACGCATAACGCATAACGCATAACGCATAACGCATAACGCATAACGCATAACGCATAACGCATAACGCATAACGCATAACGCATAACGCATAACGCATAACGCTTAACGCATAACGCATAACGCATAACGCATAACGCATAACGCATAACGCATGACGCATAACGCATGACGCATGACGCATAACGCGTAACGCATAATGCATAACGCATAACGCTTAACGCATAGCCCATAACGCATAACGCATAACGCATCGCGCATAACGCATAACGGATAACGCATAACGCATAACGCATAACGCATAACGGATAACGCATAACGCATAACGCATAACGCATAACGAATAACGCATAACGCATAACCCATAACGCATAACGCATATTGCATAACGCTTAACGCATAACGCATAACGCATAACGCATAACGCTTAACGCATAGCCCATAACGCATAACGCATAACGCATCGCGCATAACGCATAACGCATAACGCATAACGCATAACGCATGACGCATAACGCATGACGCATAACGCGTAACGCATAATGCATAACGCATAACGCTTAACGCATAGCCCATAACGCATAACGCATAACGCATCGCGCATAACGCATAACGGATAACGCATAACGCATAACGCATAACGCATAACGGATAACGCATAACGCATAACGCATAACGCATAACGAATAACGCATAACGCATAACCCATAACGCATAACGCATATTGCATAACGCTTAACGCATAACGCCTAACGCATAACGCGTAACGCATAATGCATAACGCATAACGCTTAACGCATAGCCCATAACGCATAACGCATAACGCATCGCGCATAACGCATAACGGATAACGCATAACGCATAACGAATAACGCATAACGCATAACCCATAACGCATAACGCATAACGCATAACGCATAACGCATAACGCATAACGGATAACGCATAACCCATAACGCATAACGCATAACGCATAACGCATAACGCATAACGCATAACGCATAACGCATAACGGATAACGCAAGACGCATAACGCATAACGCATAAGGCATAACGCATAACGCATAACGCATAACGCATAACGCATAACGCATAACGCATAACGCATAACGCATAACGCATAACGCATAACGCATAACGCATAACGCATAACGCTTAGCGCATAACGCATAACGCATAACGCATAACGCATAACGCATGACGCATAACGCATGACGCATAACGCGTAACGCATAACGCATAACGCATAACGGATAACGCATAACCCATAACGCATAACGCATAACGCATAACGCATAACGAATAACGCATAACGCATAACCCATAACGCATAACGCATATTGCATAACGCTTAACGCATAACGCCTAACGCATAACGCGTAACGCATAATGCATAACGCATAACGCTTAACGCATAGCCCATAACGCATAACGCATAACGCATCGCGCATAACGCATAACGGATAACGCATAACGCATAACGCATAACGCATAACGCATAACGCATAACGGATAACGCATAACGCATAACGCATAACGCATAACGAATAACGCATAACGCATAACCCATAACGCATAACGCATAACGCATAACGCATAACGCATAACGCATAACGGATAACGCAAGACGCATAACGCATAACGCATAACGCATAACGCATAACGCATAACGCATAACGCATAACGCATAACGCATAACGCATAACGCATAACGCATAACGCATAACGCATAACGCATAACGCATAACGCATAACGCATAACGCATAACGCATAACGCATAACGCATAACGCATAACGCATAACGCATAACGCATAACGCATAACGGATAACGCATAACCCATAACGCATAACGCATAACGCATAACGCATAACGCATAACGCATAACGCATAACGCATAACGCATAACGGATAACGCAAGACGCATAACGCATAACGCATAACGCATAACGCATAACGCTTAGCGCATAACGCATAACGCATAACGCATAACGCATAACGCATAACGCATGACGCATAACGCATGACGCATAACGCGTAACGCATAACGCATAACGCATAACGGATAACGCATAACCCATAACGCATAACGCATAACGCATAACGCATAACGAATAACGCATAACGCATAACCCATAACGCATAACGCATATTGCATAACGCTTAACGCATAACGCCTAACGCATAACGCGTAACGCATAATGCATAACGCATAACGCTTAACGCATAGCCCATAACGCATAACGCATAACGCATCGCGCATAACGCATAACGGATAACGCATAACGCATAACGCATAACGCATAACGCATAACGGATAACGCATAACGCATAACGCATAACGCATAACGAATAACGCATAACGCATAACCCATAACGCATAACGCATAACGCATAACGCATAACGCATAACGGATAACGCAAGACGCATAACGCATAACGCATAACGCATAACGCATAACGCATAACGCATAACGCATAACGCATAACGCATAACGCATAACGCATAACGCATAACGCATAACGCATAACGCATAACGCATAACGCATAACGCATAACGCATAACGCATAACGCATAACGCATAACGCATAACGCATAACGCATAACGCATAACGCATAACGCATAACGCATAACGCATAACGCATAACGCATAACGCATAACGCATAACGCATAACGCATAACGCATAACGCATAACGCATAACGCATAACGCATAACGCATAACGCATAACGCATAACGCATAACGCATAACGCATAACGAATAACGCATAACGCATAACCCATAACGCATAACGCATAACGCATGACGCATAACGCATGACGCATAACGCATAACGCATAACGCATAACGCATAACGCATAACGCATAACGCATAACGCATAACGCATAACGCATAACGCATAACGCATAACGCATAACGCATAACGCATAACGCATAACGCATCGCGCATAACGCATAACGGATAACGCATAACGCATAACGAATAACGCATAACGCATAACCCATAACGCATAACGCATAACGCATAACGCATAACGCATAACGCATAACGGATAACGCATAACCCATAACGCATAACGCATAACGCATAACGCATAACGCATAACGCATAACGCATAACGCATAACGGATAACGCAAGACGCATAACGCATAACGCATAAGGCATAACGCATAACGCATAACGCATAACGCATAACGCATAACGCATAACGCATAACGCATAACGCATAACGCATAACGCATAACGCATAACGCATAACGCATAACGCATAACGCTTAGCGCATAACGCATAACGCATAACGCATAACGCATAACGCATGACGCATAACGCATGACGCATAACGCGTAACGCATAACGCATAACGCATAACGGATAACGCATAACCCATAACGCATAACGCATAACGCATAACGCATAACGAATAACGCATAACGCTTAACCCATAACGCATAACGCATATTGCATAACGCTTAACGCATAACGCCTAACGCATAACGCGTAACGCATAATGCATAACGCATAACGCTTAACGCATAGCCCATAACGCATAACGCATAACGCATCGCGCATAACGCATAACGGATAACGCATAACGCATAACGCATAACGCATAACGCATAACGCATAACGGATAACGCATAACGCATAACGCATAACGCATAACGAATAACGCATAACGCATAACCCATAACGCATAACGCATAACGCATAACGCATAACGCATAACGCATAACGCATAACGGATAACGCAAGACGCATAACGCATAACGCATAACGCATAACGCATAACGCATAACGCATAACGCATAACGCATAACGCATAACGCATAACGCATAACGCATAACGCATAACGCATAACGCATAACGCATAACGCATAACGCATAACGCATAACGCATAACGCATAACGCATAACGCATAACGGATAACGCATAACCCATAACGCATAACGCATAACGCATAACGCATAACGCATAACGCATAACGCATAACGCATAACGGATAACGCAAGACGCATAACGCATAACGCTTAGCGCATAACGCATAACGCATAACGCATAACGCATAACGCATAACGCATGACGCATAACGCATGACGCATAACGCGTAACGCATAACGCATAACGCATAACGGATAACGCATAACCCATAACGCATAACGCATAACGCATAACGCATAACGAATAACGCATAACGCATAACCCATAACGCATAACGCATATTGCATAACGCATAACGCATATTGCATAACGCTTAACGCATAACGCCTAACGCATAACGCGTAACGCATAATGCATAACGCATAACGCTTAACGCATTGCCCATAACGCATAACGCATAACGCATCGCGCATAACGCATAACGGATAACGCATAACGCATAACGCATAACGCATAACGCATAACGGATAACGCATAACGCATAACGCATAACGCATAACGAATAACGCATAACGCATAACCCATAACGCATAACGCATAACGCATAACGCATAACGCATAACGGATAACGCAAGACGCATAACGCATAACGCATAACGCATAACGCATAACGCATAACGCATAACGCATAACGCATAACGCATAACGCATAACGCATAACGCATAACGCATAACGCATAACGCATAACGCATAACGCATAACGCATAACGCATAACGCATAACGCATAACGCATAACGCATAACGCATAACGCATAACGCATAACGCATAACGCATAACGCATAACGCATAACGCATAACGCATAACGCATAACGCATAACGCATAACGCATAACGCATAACGCATAACGCATAACGCATAACGCATAACGCATAACGCATAACGCATAACGCATAACGCATAACGCATAACGAATAACGCATAACGCATAACCCATAACGCATAACGCATAACGCATGACGCATAACGCATGACGCATAACGCATAACGCATAACGCATAACGCATAACGCATAACGCATAACGCATAACGCATAACGCATAACGCATAACGCATAACGCATAACGCATAACGCATAACGCATAACGCATAACGCATAACGCATAACGCATAACGCATAACGCATAACGCATAACGCATAACGCATAACGCATAACGCATAACGCATAACGCATAACGCATAACGCATAACGCATAACGCATAACGCATAACGCATAACGCATAACGCATAACGCATAACGCATAACGCATAACGCATAACGCATAACGCATAACGCATAACGCATAACGCATAACGCATAACGCATAACGCATAACGCATAACGCATAACGCATAACGCATAACGCATAACGCATAACGCATAACGCATAACGCATAACGCATAACGCATAACGCATAACGCATAACGCATAACGCATAACGCATAACGCATAACGCATAACGCATAACGCATAACGCATAACGCATAACGCATAACGCATAACGCATAACGCATAACGCATAACGCATAACGCATAACGCATAACGCATAACGCATAACGCATGACGCATGACGCATGACGCATGACGCATGACGCATGACGCATAACGCATAACGCATAACGCATAACGCATAACGCATAACGCATAACGCATAACGCATAACGCATAACGCATAACGCATAACGCATAACGCATAACGCATAACGCATAACGCATAACGCATAACGCATAACGCATAACGCATAACGCATAACGCATAACGCATAACGCATAACGCTTAGCGCATAACGCATAACGCATAACGCATAACGCATAACGCATAACGCATAACGCATAACGCATAACGCATGACGCATAACGCATGACGCATAACGCGTAACGCATAATGCATAACGCATAACGCTTAACGCATAGCCCATAACGCATAACGCATAACGCATCGCGCATAACGCATAACGGATAACGCATAACGCATAACGCATAACGCATAACGGATAACGCATAACGCATAACGCATAACGCATAACGCATAACGAATAACGCATAACGCATAACCCATAACGCATAACGCATATTGCATAACGCTTAACGCATAACGCCTAACGCATAACGCGTAACGCATAATGCATAACGCATAACGCTTAACGCATAGCCCATAACGCATAACGCATAACGCATCGCGCATAACGCATAACGGATAACGCATAACGCATAACGCATAACGCATAACGCATAACGGATAACGCATAACGCATAACGCATAACGCATAACGAATAACGCATAACGCATAACCCATAACGCATAACGCATAACGCATAACGCATAACGCATAACGCATAACGCATAACGCATAACGCATAACGCATAACGGATAACGCAAGACGCATAACGCATAACGCATAACGCATAACGCATAACGCATAACGCATAACGCATAACGCATAACGCATAACGCATAACGCATAACGCATAACGCATAACGCATAACGCATAACGCATAACGCATAACGCATAACGCATAACGCATAACGCATAACGCATAACGCATAACGCATAACGCATAACGAATAACGCATAACGCATAACCCATAACGCATAACGCATAACGCATGACGCATAACGCATGACGCATAACGCATAACGCATAACGCATAACGCATAACGCATAACGCATAACGCATAACGCATAACGCATAACGCATAACGCATAACGCATAACGCATAACGCATAACGCATAACGCATAACGCATAACGCTTAACGCATAACGCATAACGCATAACGCATAACGCATAACGCATAACGCATAACGCATGACGCATAACGCATGACGCATAACGCGTAACGCATAATGCATAACGCATGACGCTTAACGCATAGCCCATAACGCATAACGCATAACGCATCGCGCATAACGCATAACGGATAACGCATAACGCATAACGCATAACGCATAACGGATAACGCATAACGCATAACGCATAACGCATAACGCATAACGAATAACGCATAACGCATAACCCATAACGCATAACGCATATTGCATAACGCTTAACGCATAACGCCTAACGCATAACGCGTAACGCATAATGCATAACGCATAACGCTTAACGCATAGCCCATAACGCATAACGCATAACGCATCGCGCATAACGCATAACGGATAACGCATAACGCATAACGCATAACGCATAACGCATAACGCATAACGGATAACGCATAACGCATAACGCATAACGCATAACGAATAACGCATAACGCATAACCCATAACGCATAACGCATAACGCATAACGCTTAACGCATAACGCATAACGCATAACGCATAACGCATAACGCATAACGCATAACGCATGACGCATAACGCATGACGCATAACGCGTAACGCATAATGCATAACGCATAACGCTTAACGCATAGCCCATAACGCATAACGCATAACGCATCGCGCATAACGCATAACGCATAACGCATAACGCATAACGCATAACGCATAACGCATAACGCATAACGCATAACGCATAACGCATAACGCATAACGCATAACGCATAACGCATAACGCATAACGCATAACGCATAACGCATAACGCATAACGCATAACGCATAACGCATAACGCATAACGCATAACGCATAACGCATAACGCATAACGCATAACGCATAACGCATAACGCATAACGCATAACGCATAACGCATAACGCATAACGCATAACGCATAACGCATAACGCATAACGCATAACGCATAACGCATAACGCATAACGCATAACGCATGACGCATAACGCATAACGCATAACGCGTAACGCGTAAAGCTTAACGCATAACGCATAACGCATAACGCATAACGCATAACGCATAACGCATAACGCATAACGCATAACGCATAACGCATAACGCATAACGCATAACGCATAACGCTTAACGCATCGCGCATAACGCATAACGCATAACGCATAACGCATAACGCATAACGCATAACGCATAACGCATAACGCATAACGCATAACGCATGACGCTTAACGCATAACGCATAACGCATAACGCATAACGCATAACGCATAACGCATAACGCATAACGCATAACGCATAACGTATAACGCATAACGCATAACGCATAACGCATAACGCATAACGCATAACGCTTAACGCATCGCGCATAACGCATAACGGATAACGCCTAACCCATAACGCTTAACGCATAACGCATAACGCATAACGCATAACGCATAACGGATAACGCATAACGCATAACGCATAACGGATAACGCATAACGCATAACGCATAACGCATAACGCATAACGCATAACGCATAACGCATAACGCATAACGCATAACGCATAACGCATAACGCATAACGCATAACGCATAACGCATAACGCATAACGCATAACGCATAATGCATGACGCATAACGCATAACGCATAACGCATAACGCATGACGCATGACGCATAACGCATAACGCATAACGCATAACGCATAACGCATAACGCATAACGCATAACGCTTAACGGATAACGCATAACGCATAACGCATAACGCATAACGCATAACGCATAACGCATGACGCATAACGCATGACGCATAACGCGTAACGCATAATGCATAACGCATAACGCTTAACGCATAGCCCATAACGCATAACGCATAACGCATAACGGATAACGCATAACGCATAACGCATAACGCATAACGAAAAACGCATAACGCATAACCCATAACGCATAACGCATATTGCATAACGCTTAACGCATAACGCCTAACGCATAACGCGTAACGCATAATGCATAACGCATAACGCTTAACGCATAGCCCATAACGCATAACGCATAACGCATCGCGCATAACGCATAACGGATAACGCATAACGCATAACGCATAACGCATAACGCATAACGGATAACGCATAACGCATAACGCATAACGCATAACGAATAACGCATAACGCATAACCCATAACGCATAACGCATAACGCATAACGCATAACGCATAACGCATAACGGATAACGCAAGACGCATAACGCATAACGCATAACGCATAACGCATAACGCATAACGCATAACGCATAACGCATAACGCATAACGCATAACGCATAACGCATAACGCATAACGCATAACGCATAACGCATAACGCATAACGCATAACGCATAACGCATAACGCATAACGCATAACGCATAACGCATAACCCATAACGCATAACGCATAACGCATAACGCATAACGCATAACGCATAACGCATAACGCATAACGCATAACGCATAACGCATAACGCATAACGGATAACGCATAACGCATAACGCATAACGGATAACGCATAACGCATAACGCATAACGCATAACGCATAACGCATTACGCATAACGGATAACGCATAACGGATAACGCATAACGCATAACGCATAACGCATTACGCAGAACGCATAACGCATAACGCATAACGCATAACGCATAACGCATAACGCATAACGCATATCGCATTACGCATAACGCATAACGCATAACGGATAACGCATGACGCATAACGCATAACGCATAACGCATTACGCAGAACGCATAACGCATAACGCATAACGCATAACGCATAACGCATAACGCATAACGCATAACGCATAACGCATAACGCATAACGCATAACGCATAACGCATAACGCATAACGCATAACGCATAACGCATAACGCATAACGCATAACGCATAACGCATAACGCATAACGCATAACGCATAACGCATAACGCATAACGCATAACGCATGACGCATGACGCATAACGCATAACGCATAACGCATAACGCATAACGCATAACGCATAACGCATAACGCATAACGCATAACGCATAACGCATAACGCATAACGCATAACGCATAACGCATAACGCATAACGCATAACGCATAACGCATAACGCATAACGCATAACGCATAACGCATAACGCATAACGCATAACGCATAACGCATAACGCATAACGCATAACGCATAACGCATAACGCATAACGCATAACGCATAACGCATAACGCATAACGCATAACGCATAACGCATAACGCATAACGCATAACGCATAACGCATAACGCATAACGCATAACGCATAACGCATAACGCATAACGCATAACGCATAACGCATAACGCATAACGCATAACGCATAACGCATAACGCATAACGCATAACGCATAACGCTTAACGCATAACGCATAACGCATAACGCATAACGCATAACGCATAACGCATAACGCATAACGCATGACGCATAACGCATGACGCATAACGCGTAACGCATAATGCATAACGCATAACGCTTAACGCATAGCCCATAACGCATAACGCATAACGCATCGCGCATAACGCATAACGGATAACGCATAACGCATAACGCATAACGCATAACGGATAACGCATAACGCATAACGCATAACGCATAACGAATAACGCATAACGCATAACCCATAACGCATAACGCATATTGCATAACGCTTAACGCATAACGCATAACGCATAACGCATAACGCTTAACGCATAGCCCATAACGCATAACGCATAACGCATCGCGCATAACGCATAACGCATAACGCATAACGCATAACGCATGACGCATAACGCATGACGCATAACGCGTAACGCATAATGCATAACGCATAACGCTTAACGCATAGCCCATAACGCATAACGCATAACGCATCGCGCATAACGCATAACGGATAACGCATAACGCATAACGCATAACGCATAACGGATAACGCATAACGCATAACGCATAACGCATAACGAATAACGCATAACGCATAACCCATAACGCATAACGCATATTGCATAACGCTTAACGCATAACGCCTAACGCATAACGCGTAACGCATAATGCATAACGCATAACGCTTAACGCATAGCCCATAACGCATAACGCATAACGCATCGCGCATAACGCATAACGGATAACGCACAACGCATAACGCATAACGCATAACGCATAACGGATAACGCATAACGCATAACGCATAACGCATAACGAATAACGCATAACGCATAACCCATAACGCATAACGCATAACGCATAACGCATAACGCATAACGCATAACGGATAACGCAAGACGCATAACGCATAACGCATAACGCATAACGCATAACGCATAACGCATAACGCATAACGCATAACGCATAACGCATAACGCATAACGCATAACGCATAACGCATAACGCATAACGCATAACGCATAACGCATAACGCATAACGCATAACGCATAACGCATAACGCATAACGCATAACGCATAACGCATAACGCATAACGCATAACGCATAACGCATAACGCATAACGCATAACGCATAACGCATAACGCATAACGCATAACGCATAACGCATAACGCATAACACATAACGCATAACGCATAACGCATAACGCATAACGCATAACGCATAACGCATAACGCTTAACGCATAACGCATAACGCATAACGCATAACGCATAACGCATAACGCATAACGCATGACGCATAACGCATGACGCATAACGCGTAACGCATAATGCATAACGCATAACGCTTAACGCATAGCCCATAACGCATAACGCATAACGCATCGCGCATAACGCATAACGGATAACGCATAACGCATAACGCATAACGCATAACGGATAACGCATAACGCATAACGCATAACGCATAACGAATAACGCATAACGCATAACCCATAACGCATAACGCATATTGCATAACGCTTAACGCATAACGCATAACGCATAACGCTTAACGCATAGCCCATAACGCATAACGCATAACGCATCGCGCATAACGCATAACGCATAACGCATAACGCATAACGCATGACGCATAACGCATGACGCATAACGCGTAACGCATAATGCATAACGCATAACGCTTAACGCATAGCCCATAACGCATAACGGATAACGCATAACGCATAACGCATAACGCATAACGCATAACGGATAACGCATAACGCATAACGCATAACGCATAACGAATAACGCATAACGCATAACCCATAACGCATAACGCATATTGCATAACGCTTAACGCATAACGCCTAACGCATAACGCGTAACGCATAATGCATAACGCATAACGCATAACGCATAACGCATAACGCATAACGCATAACGCATAACGCATAACGTATAACGCATAACGCATAACGCATAACGCATAACGCATAACGCATAACGCATAACGCATAACGCATAACGCATAACGCATAACGCATAACGCATAACGCATAACGCATAACGCATAACGCATAACGCATAACGCATAACGCATAACGCATAACGCATAACGCATAACGCATAACGCTTAACGCATAACGCATAACGCATAACGCATAACGCATAACGCATAACGCATAACGCATAACGCATGACGCATAACGCATGACGCATAACGCGTAACGCATAATGCATAACGCATAACGCTTAACGCATAGCCCATAACGCATAACGCATAACGCATCGCGCATAACGCATAACGGATAACGCATAACGCATAACGCATAACGCATAACGGATAACGCATAACGCATAACGCATAACGCATAACGAATAACGCATAACGCATAACCCATAACGCATAACGCATATTGCATAACGCTTAACGCATAACGCATAACGCATAACGCATAACGCTTAACGCATAGCCCATAACGCATAACGCATAACGCATCGCGCATAACGCATAACGCATAACGCATAACGCATAACGCATGACGCATAACGCATGACGCATAACGCGTAACGCATAATGCATAACGCATAACGCTTAACGCATAGCCCATAACGCATAACGCATAACGCATCGCGCATAACGCATAACGGATAACGCATAACGCATAACGCATAACGCATAACGAATAACGCATAACGCATAACCCATAACGCATAACGCATATTGCATAACGCTTAACGCATAACGCATAACGCATAACGCTTAACGCATAGCCCATAACGCATAACGCATAACGCATCGCGCATAACGCATAACGCATAACGCATAACGCAAAACGCATGACGCATAACGCATGACGCATAACGCGTAACGCATAATGCATAACGCATAACGCTTAACGCATAGCCCATAACGCATAACGGATAACGCATAACGCATAACGCATAACGCATAACGGATAACGCATAACGCATAACGCATAACGCATAACGCATAACGAATAACGCATAACGCATAACCCATAACGCATAACGCATATTGCATAACGCTTAACGCATAACGCCTAACGCATAACGCGTAACGCATAATGCATAACGCATAACGCTTAACGCATAGCCCATAACGCATAACGCATAACGCATCGCGCATAACGCATAACGGATAACGCATAACGCATAACGCATAACGCATAACGCATAACGCATAACGCATAACGGATAACGCATAACGCATAACGCATAACGCATAACGAATAACGCATAACGCATAACCCATAACGCATAACGCATAACGCATAACGCATAACGCATAACGCATAACGGATAACGCATAACCCATAACGCATAACGCATAACGCATAACGCATAACGCATAACGCATAACGCATAACGCATAACGGATAACGCAAGACGCAAGACGCATAACGCATAACGCATAACGCATAACGCATAACGCATAACGCATAACGCATAACGCATAACGCATAACGCATAACGCATAACGCATAACGCATAACGCATAACGCATAACGCATAACGCATAACGCATAACGCATAACGCATAACGCATAACGCATAACGCATAACGCATAACGCTTAGCGCATAACGCATAACGCATAACGCATAACGCATAACGCATAACGCATAACGCATAACGCATAACGCATGACGCATAACGCATGACGCATAACGCGTAACGCATAATGCATAACGCATAACGCTTAACGCATAGCCCATAACGCATAACGCATAACGCATCGCGCATAACGCATAACGGATAACGCATAACGCATAACGCATAACGCATAACGGATAACGCATAACGCATAACGCATAACGCATAACGAATAACGCATAACGCATAACCCATAACGCATAACGCATATTGCATAACGCTTAACGCATAACGCATAACGCATAACGCATAACGCTTAACGCATAGCCCATAACGCATAACGCATAACGCATCGCGCATAACGCATAACGCATAACGCATAACGCATAACGCATGACGCATAACGCATGACGCATAACGCGTAACGCATAATGCATAACGCATAACGCTTAACGCATAGCCCATAACGCATAACGCATAACGCATCGCGCATAACGCATAACGGATAACGCATAACGCATAACGCATAACGCATAACGGATAACGGATAACGCATAACGCATAACGCATAACGCATAACGAATAACGCATAACGCATAACCCATAACGCATAACGCATATTGCATAACGCTTAACGCATAACGCCTAACGCATAACGCGTAACGCATAATGCATAACGCATAACGCTTAACGCATAGCCCATAACGCATAACGCATAACGCATAACGCATAACGCATGACGCATAACGCATGACGCATAACGCGTAACGCATAATGCATAACGCATAACGCTTAACGCATAGCCCATAACGCATAACGCATAACGCATCGCGCATAACGCATAACGGATAACGCATAACGCATAACGCATAACGCATAACGGATAACGGATAACGCATAACGCATAACGCATAACGCATAACGAATAACGCATAACGCATAACCCATAACGCATAACGCATATTGCATAACGCTTAACGCATAACGCCTAACGCATAACGCGTAACGCATAATGCATAACGCATAACGCTTAACGCATAGCCCATAACGCATAACGCATAACGCATAACGCATAACGCATAACGCATAACGCATAACGCATAACGCATAACGCATAACGCATAACGCATAACGCATAACGCATAACGCATAACGCATAACGCATAACGCATAACGCATAACGCATAACGCATAACGCATAACGCATAACGCATAACGCATAACGCATCGCGCATAACGCATAACGGATAACGCATAACGCATAACGCATAACGCATAACGGATAACGGATAACGCATAACGCATAACGCATAACGCATAACGAATAACGCATAACGCATAACCCATAACGCATAACGCATATTGCATAACGCTTAACGCATAACGCCTAACGCATAACGCGTAACGCATAATGCATAACGCATAACGCTTAACGCATAGCCCATAACGCATAACGCATAACGCATAACGCATAACGCATAACGCATCGCGCATAACGCATAACGGATAACGCATAACGCATAACGCATAACGCATAACGGATAACGCATAACGCATAACGCATAACGCATAACGAATAACGCATAACGCATAACCCATAACGCATAACGCATATTGCATAACGCTTAACGCATAACGCATAACGCATAACGCTTAACGCATAGCCCATAACGCATAACGCATAACGCATCGCGCATAACGCATAACGCATAACGCATAACGCAAAACGCATGACGCATAACGCATGACGCATAACGCGTAACGCATAATGCATAACGCATAACGCTTAACGCATAGCCCATAACGCATAACGGATAACGCATAACGCATAACGCATAACGCATAACGGATAACGCATAACGCATAACGCATAACGCATAACGAATAACGCATAACGCATAACCCATAACGCATAACGCATATTGCATAACGCTTAACGCATAACGCCTAACGCATAACGCGTAACGCATAATGCATAACGCATAACGCTTAACGCATAGCCCATAACGCATAACGCATAACGCATCGCGCATAACGCATAACGGATAACGCATAACGCATAACGCATAACGCATAACGCATAACGCATAACGGATAACGCATAACGCATAACGCATAACGCATAACGAATAACGCATAACGCATAACCCATAACGCATAACGCATAACGCATAACGCATAACGCATAACGCATAACGGATAACGCATAACCCATAACGCATAACGCATAACGCATAACGCATAACGCATAACGCATAACGCATAACGGATAACGCAAGACGCAAGACGCATAACGCATAACGCATAACGCATAACGCATAACGCATAACGCATAACGCATAACGCATAACGCATAACGCATAACGCATAACGCATAACGCATAACGCATAACGCATAACGCATAACGCATAACGCATAACGCATAACGCATAACGCATAACGCATAACGCATAACGCTTAGCGCATAACGCATAACGCATAACGCATAACGCATAACGCATAACGCATGACGCATAACGCATGACGCATAACGCGTAACGCATAATGCATAACGCATAACGCTTAACGCATAGCCCATAACGCATAACGCATAACGCATCGCGCATAACGCATAACGGATAACGCATAACGCATAACGCATAACGCATAACGCATAACGGATAACGCATAACGCATAACGCATAACGCATAACGAATAACGCATAACGCATAACCCATAACGCATAACGCATATTGCATAACGCTTAACGCATAACGCCTAACGCATAACGCGTAACGCATAATGCATAACGCATAACGCTTAACGCATAGCCCATAACGCATAACGCATAACGCATCGCGCATAACGCATAACGGATAACGCATAACGCATAACGCATAACGCATAACGCATAACGGATAACGCATAACGCATAACGCATAACGCACAACGCATAACGAATAACGCATAACGCATAACCCATAACGCATAACGCATAACGCATAACGCATAACGGATAACGCAAGACGCATAACGCATAACGCATAACGCATAACGCATAACGCATAACGCATAACGCATAACGCATAACGCATAACGCATAACGCATAACGCATAACGCATAACGCATAACGCATAACGCATAACGCATAACGCATAACGCATAACGCATAACGCATAACGCATAACGCATAACGCATAACGCATAACGCATAACGCATAACGCATAACGCATAACGCATAACGCATAACGCATAACGCATAACGCATAACGCATAACGCATAACGCATAACGCATAACGCATAACGCATAACGCATAACGCATAACGCATAACGCATAACGCATAACGCATAACGCATAACGCATAACGCATAACGCATAACGCATAACGCATAACGCATAACGCATAACGCATAACGCATAACGCATAACGCATAACGCATAACGCATAACGCATAACGCATAACGCATAACGCATAACGCATAACGCATAACGCATAACGCATAACGCATAACGCATAACGCATAACGCATAACGCATAACGCATAAAGCATAACGCATAACGCATAACGAATAACGCATAACGCATAACCCATAACGCATAACGCATAACGCATGACGCATAACGCATGACGCATAACGCATAACGCATAACGCATAACGCATAACGCATAACGCATAACGCATAACGCATAACGCATAACGCATAACGCATAACGCATAACGCATAACGCATAACGCATAACGCATAACGCATAACGCATAACGCATAACGCATAACGCATAACGCATAACGCATAACGCATAACGCATAACGCATAACGCATAACGCATAACGCATAACGCATAACGCATAACGCATAACGCATAACGCATAACGCATAACGCATAACGCATAACGCATAACGCATAACGCATAACGCATAACGCATAACGCATAACGCATAACGCTTAACGCATAACGCATAACGCATAACGCATAACGCATAACGCATAACGCATAACGCATAACGCATAACGCATGACGCATAACGCATGACGCATAACGCGTAACGCATAATGCATAACGCATAACGCTTAACGCATAGCCCATAACGCATAACGCATAACGCATCGCGCATAACGCATAACGGATAACGCATAACGCATAACGCATAACGCATAACGGATAACGCATAACGCATAACGCATAACGCATAACGAATAACGCATAACGCATAACCCATAACGCATAACGCATATTGCATAACGCTTAACGCATAACGCATAACGCATAACGCATAACGCTTAACGCATAGCCCATAACGCATAACGCATAACGCATCGCGCATAACGCATAACGCATAACGCATAACGCATAACGCATGACGCATAACGCATGACGCATAACGCGTAACGCATAATGCATAACGCATAACGCTTAACGCATAGCCCATAACGCATAACGCATAACGCATCTCGCATAACGCATAACGGATAACGCATAACGCATAACGCATAACGCATAACGGATAACGCATAACGCATAACGCATAACGCATAACGAATAACGCATAACGCATAACCCATAACGCATAACGCATATTGCATAACGCTTAACGCATAACGCCTAACGCATAACGCGTAACGCATAATGCATAACGCATAACGCTTAACGCATAGCCCATAACGCATAACGCATAATGCATCGCGCATAACGCATAACGGATAACGCATAACGCATAACGCATAACGCATAACGCATAACGGATAACGCATAACGCATAACGCATAACGCATAACGAATAACGCATAACGCATAACCCATAACGCATAACGCATAACGCATAACGCATAACGCATAACGCATAACGCATAACGGATAACGCAAGACGCATAACGCATAACGCATAACGCATAACGCATAACGCATAACGCATAACGCTTAACGCATAACGCATAACGCATAACGCATAACGCATAACGCATAACGCATAACGCATGACGCATAACGCATGACGCATAACGCGTAACGCATAATGCATAACGCATAACGCTTAACGCATAGCCCATAACGCATAACGCATAACGCATCGCGCATAACGCATAACGGATAACGCATAACGCATAACGCATAACGCATAACGGATAACGCATAACGCATAACGCATAACGCATAACGCATAACGCATAACGCATAACGCATAACGCATGACGCATAACGCATGACGCATAACGCGTAACGCATAATGCATAACGCATAACGCTTAACGCATAGCCCATAACGCATAACGCATAACGCATCGCGCATAACGCATAACGGATAACGCATAACGCATAACGCATAACGCATAACGGATAACGCATAACGCATAACGCATAACGCATAACGAATAACGCATAACGCATAACCCATAACGCATAACGCATATTGCATAACGCTTAACGCATAACGCCTAACGCATAACGCGTAACGCATAATGCATAACGCATAACGCTTAACGCATAGCCCATAACGCATAACGCATAACGCATCGCGCATAACGCATAACGGATAACGCATAACGCATAACGCATAACGCATAACGCATAACGGATAACGCATAACGCATAACGCATAACGCATAACGAATAACGCATAACGCATAACCCATAACGCATAACGCATAACGCATAACGCATAACGGATAACGCAAGACGCATAACGCATAACGCATAACGCATAACGCATAACGCATAACGCATAACGCATAACGCATAACGCATAACGCATAACGCATAACGCATAACGCATAACGCATAACGCATAACGCATAACGCATAACGCATAACGCATAACGCATAACGCATAACGCATAACGCATAACGCATAACGCATAACGCATAACGCATAACGCATAACGCATAACGCATAACGCATAACGCATAACGCATAACGCATAACGCATAACGCATAACGCATAACGCATAACGCATAACGCATAACGCATAACGCATAACGCATAACGCATAACGCATAACGCATAACGCATAACGCATAACGCATAACGCATAACGCATAACGCATAACGCATAACGCATAACGCATAACGCATAACGCATAACGCATAACGCATAACGCATAACGCATAACGCATAACGCATAACGCATAACGCATAACGCATAACGCATAACGCATAACGCATAACGCATAACGCATAACGCATAACGCATAACGCATAACGCATAACGCATAACGCATAACGCATAACGCATAACGCATAACGCATAACGCATAACGCATAACGCATAACGCATAACGCATAACGCATAACGCATAACGCATAACGCATAACGCATAACGAATAACGCATAACGCATAACCCATAACGCATAACGCATAACGCATGACGCATAACGCATGACGCATAACGCATAACGCATAACGCATAACGCATAACGCATAACGCATAACGCATAACGCATAACGCATAACGCATAACGCATAACGCATAACGCATAACGCATAACGCATAACGCATAACGCATAACGGATAACGCATAACGCATAACGCATAACGCATAACGAATAACGCATAACGCATAACCCATAACGCATAACGCATATTGCATAACGCTTAACGCATAACGCATAACGCATAACGCTTAACGCATAGCCCATAACGCATAACGCATAACGCATCGCGCATAACGCATAACGCATAACGCATAACGCATAACGCATGACGCATAACGCATGACGCATAACGCGTAACGCATAATGCATAACGCATAACGCTTAACGCATAGCCCATAACGCATAACGGATAACGCATAACGCATAACGCATAACGCATAACGCATAACGGATAACGCATAACGCATAACGCATAACGCATAACGAATAACGCATAACGCATAACCCATAACGCATAACGCATATTGCATAACGCTTAACGCATAACGCCTAACGCATAACGCGTAACGCATAATGCATAACGCATAACGCATAACGCATAACGCATAACGCATAACGCATAACGCATAACGCATAACGTATAACGCATAACGCATAACGCATAACGCATAACGCATAACGCATAACGCATAACGCATAACGCATAACGCATAACGCATAACGCATAACGCATAACGCATAACGCATAACGCATAACGCATAACGCATAACGCATAACGCATAACGCATAACGCATAACGCATAACGCATAACGCTTAACGCATAACGCATAACGCATAACGCATAACGCATAACGCATAACGCATAACGCATAACGCATGACGCATAACGCATGACGCATAACGCGTAACGCATAATGCATAACGCATAACGCTTAACGCATAGCCCATAACGCATAACGCATAACGCATCGCGCATAACGCATAACGGATAACGCATAACGCATAACGCATAACGCATAACGCATAACGGATAACGCATAACGCATAACGCATAACGCATAACGAATAACGCATAACGCATAACCCATAACGCATAACGCATATTGCATAACGCTTAACGCATAACGCATAACGCATAACGCATAACGCTTAACGCATAGCCCATAACGCATAACGCATAACGCATCGCGCATAACGCATAACGCATAACGCATAACGCATAACGCATGACGCATAACGCATGACGCATAACGCGTAACGCATAATGCATAACGCATAACGCTTAACGCATAGCCCATAACGCATAACGCATAACGCATCGCGCATAACGCATAACGGATAACGCATAACGCATAACGCATAACGCATAACGGATAACGGATAACGCATAACGCATAACGCATAACGCATAACGAATAACGCATAACGCATAACCCATAACGCATAACGCATATTGCATAACGCTTAACGCATAACGCCTAACGCATAACGCGTAACGCATAATGCATAACGCATAACGCTTAACGCATAGCCCATAACGCATAACGCATAACGCATAACGCATAACGCATAACGCATAACGCATAACGCATTACGCATAACGCATAACGCATAACGCATAACGCATAACGCATAACGCATAACGCATAACGCATAACGCATAACGCATAACGCATAACGCCTAACGCATAACGCGTAACGCATAATGCATAACGCATAACGCTTAACGCATAACGCATAACGCATAACGCATAACGCATAACGCATAACGCATAACGCATAACGCATAACGCATAACGCATAACGCATAACGCATAACGCTTAACGCATAACGCATAACGCATAACGCATAACGCATAACGCATAACGCATAACGCATAACGCATGACGCATAACGCATGACGCATAACGCGTAACGCATAATGCATAACGCATAACGCATAACGCATAACGCATAACGCATAACGCATAACGCATAACGCATAACGTATAACGCATAACGCATAACGCATAACGCATAACGCATAACGCATAACGCATAACGCATAACGCATAACGCATAACGCATAACGCATAACGCATAACGCATAACGCATAACGCATAACGCATAACGCATAACGCATAACGCATAACGCATAACGCATAACGCATAACGCATAACGCATAACGCTTAACGCATAACGCATAACGCATAACGCATAACGCATAACGCATAACGCATAACGCATAACGCATGACGCATAACGCATGACGCATAACGCGTAACGCATAATGCATAACGCATAACGCTTAACGCATAGCCCATAACGCATAACGCATAACGCATCGCGCATAACGCATAACGGATAACGCATAACGCATAACGCATAACGCATAACGCATAACGGATAACGCATAACGCATAACGCATAACGCATAACGAATAACGCATAACGCATAACCCATAACGCATAACGCATATTGCATAACGCTTAACGCATAACGCATAACGCATAACGCATAACGCTTAACGCATAGCCCATAACGCATAACGCATAACGCATCGCGCATAACGCATAACGCATAACGCATAACGCATAACGCATGACGCATAACGCATGACGCATAACGCGTAACGCATAATGCATAACGCATAACGCTTAACGCATAGCCCATAACGCATAACGCATAACGCATCGCGCATAACGCATAACGGATAACGCATAACGCATAACGCATAACGCATAACGGATAACGGATAACGCATAACGCATAACGCATAACGCATAACGAATAACGCATAACGCATAACCCATAACGCATAACGCATATTGCATAACGCTTAACGCATAACGCCTAACGCATAACGCGTAACGCATAATGCATAACGCATAACGCTTAACGCATAGCCCATAACGCATAACGCATAACGCATAACGCATAACGCATAACGCATAACGCATAACGCATAACGCATTACGCATAACGCATAACGCATAACGCATAACGCATAACGCATAACGCATAACGCATAACGCATAACGCATAACGCATAACGCATAACGCCTAACGCATAACGCGTAACGCATAATGCATAACGCATAACGCTTAACGCATAACGCATAACGCATAACGCATAACGCATAACGCATAACGCATAACGCATAACGCATAACGCATAACGCATAACGCATAACGCATAACGCTTAACGCATAACGCATAACGCATAACGCATAACGCATAACGCATAACGCATAACGCATAACGCATGACGCATAACGCATGACGCATAACGCGTAACGCATAATGCATAACGCATAACGCTTAACGCATAGCCCATAACGCATAACGCATAACGCATCGCGCATAACGCATAACGGATAACGCATAACGCATAACGCATAACGCATAACGGATAACGCATAACGCATAACGCATAACGCATAACGAATAACGCATAACGCATAACCCATAACGCATAACGCATAACGCATATTGCATAACGCTTAACGCATAACGCATAACGCATAACGCATAACGCTTAACGCATAGCCCATAACGCATAACGCATAACGCATCGCGCATAACGCATAACGCATAACGCATAACGCATAACGCATGACGCATAACGCATGACGCATAACGCGTAACGCATAATGCATAACGCATAACGCTTAACGCATAGCCCATAACGCATAACGCATAACGCATCTCGCATAACGCATAACGGATAACGCATAACGCATAACGCATAACGCATAACGGATAACGCATAACGCATAACGCATAACGCATAACGAATAACGCATAACGCATAACCCATAACGCATAACGCATATTGCATAACGCTTAACGCATAACGCCTAACGCATAACGCGTAACGCATAATGCATAACGCATAACGCTTAACGCATAGCCCATAACGCATAACGCATAATGCATCGCGCATAACGCATAACGGATAACGCATAACGCATAACGCATAACGCATAACGCATAACGGATAACGCATAACGCATAACGCATAACGCATAACGAATAACGCATAACGCATAACCCATAACGCATAACGCATAACGCATAACGCATAACGCATAACGCATAACGCATAACGCATAACGGATAACGCAAGACGCATAACGCATAACGCATAACGCATAACGCATAACGCATAACGCTTAACGCATAACGCATAACGGATAACGCATAACGCATAACGCATAACGCATAACGCATAACGGATAACGCATAACGCATAACGCATAACGCATAACGAATAACGCATAACGCATAACCCATAACGCATAACGCATAACGCATAACGCATAACGCATAACGCATAACGCATAACGGATAACGCAAGACGCATAACGCATAACGCATAACGCATAACGCATAACGCATAACGCTTAACGCATAACGCATAACGCATAACGCATAACGCATAACGCATAACGCATAACGCATAACGCATAACGCATAACGCATAACGCATAACGCATGACGCATAACGCATGACGCATAACGCGTAACGCATAATGCATAACGCATAACGCTTAACGCATAGCCCATAACGCATAACGCATAACGCATCGCGCATAACGCATAACGGATAACGCATAACGCATAACGCATAACGCATAACGGATAACGCATAACGCATAACGCATAACGCATAACGAATAACGCATAACGCATAACCCATAACGCATAACGCATATTGCATAACGCTTAACGCATAACGCCTAACGCATAACGCGTAACGCATAATGCATAACGCATAACGCTTAACGCATAGCCCATAACGCATAACGCATAACGCATCGCGCATAACGCATAACGGATAACGCATAACGCATAACGCATAACGCATAACGCATAACGGATAACGCATAACGCATAACGCATAACGCATAACGAATAACGCATAACGCATAACCCATAACGCATAACGCATAACGCATAACGCATAACGCATAACGGATAACGCATAACGCATAACGCATAACGCATAACGCATAACGCATAACGCATAACGCATAACGCATAACGCATAACGCATAACGCATAACGCATAACGCATAACGCATAACGCATAACGCATAACGCATAACGCATAACGCATAACGCATAACGCATAACGCATAACGCATAACGCATAACGCATGACGCATAACGCATGACGCATAACGCGTAACGCATAATGCATAACGCATAACGCTTAACGCATAGCCCATAACGCATAACGCATAACGCATCTCGCATAACGCATAACGGATAACGCATAACGCATAACGCATAACGCATAACGGATAACGCATAACGCATAACGCATAACGCATAACGAATAACGCATAACGCATAACCCATAACGCATAACGCATATTGCATAACGCTTAACGCATAACGCCTAACGCATAACGCGTAACGCATAATGCATAACGCATAACGCTTAACGCATAGCCCATAACGCATAACGCATAATGCATCGCGCATAACGCATAACGGATAACGCATAACGCATAACGCATAACGCATAACGCATAACGGATAACGCATAACGCATAACGCATAACGCATAACGAATAACGCATAACGCATAACCCATAACGCATAACGCATAACGCATAACGCATAACGCATAACGCATAACGCATAACGCATAACGGATAACGCAAGACGCATAACGCATAACGCATAACGCATAACGCATAACGCATAACGCATAACGCATAACGCATAACGCATAACGCATAACGCATAACGCATAACGCATAACGCATAACGCATAACGCATAACGCTTAACGCATCGCGCATAACGCATAACGCATAACGCATAACGCATAACGCATAACGCATAACGCATAACGCATAACGCATAACGCATAACGCATGACGCTTAACGCATAACGCATAACGCATAACGCATAACGCATAACGCATAACGCATAACGCATAACGCATAACGCATAACGTATAACGCATAACGCATAACGCATAACGCATAACGCATAACGCATAACGCTTAACGCATCGCGCATAACGCATAACGGATAACGCCTAACCCATAACGCTTAACGCATAACGCATAACGCATAACGCATAACGCATAACGGATAACGCATAACGCATAACGCATAACGGATAACGCATAACGCATAACGCATAACGCATAACGCATAACGCATAACGCATAACGCATAACGCATAACGCATAACGCATAACGCATAACGCATAACGCATAACGCATAACGCATAACGCATAACGCATAACGCATAACGCATAATGCATGACGCATAACGCATAACGCATAACGCATAACGCATGACGCATGACGCATAACGCATAACGCATAACGCATAACGCATAACGCATAACGCATAACGCATAACGCTTAACGGATAACGCATAACGCATAACGCATAACGCATAACGCATAACGCATAACGCATGACGCATAACGCATGACGCATAACGCGTAACGCATAATGCATAACGCATAACGCTTAACGCATAGCCCATAACGCATAACGCATAACGCATAACGGATAACGCATAACGCATAACGCATAACGCATAACGAAAAACGCATAACGCATAACCCATAACGCATAACGCATATTGCATAACGCTTAACGCATAACGCCTAACGCATAACGCGTAACGCATAATGCATAACGCATAACGCTTAACGCATAGCCCATAACGCATAACGCATAACGCATCGCGCATAACGCATAACGGATAACGCATAACGCATAACGCATAACGCATAACGCATAACGGATAACGCATAACGCATAACGCATAACGCATAACGAATAACGCATAACGCATAACCCATAACGCATAACGCATAACGCATAACGCATAACGCATAACGCATAACGGATAACGCAAGACGCATAACGCATAACGCATAACGCATAACGCATAACGCATAACGCATAACGCATAACGCATAACGCATAACGCATAACGCATAACGCATAACGCATAACGCATAACGCATAACGCATAACGCATAACGCATAACGCATAACGCATAACGCATAACGCATAACGCATAACGCATAACGCATAACGCATAACCCATAACGCATAACGCATAACGCATAACGCATAACGCATAACGCATAACGCATAACGCATAACGCATAACGCATAACGCATAACGGATAACGCATAACGCATAACGCATAACGGATAACGCATAACGCATAACGCATAACGCATAACGCATAACGCATTACGCATAACGGATAACGCATAACGGATAACGCATAACGCATAACGCATAACGCATTACGCAGAACGCATAACGCATAACGCATAACGCATAACGCATAACGCATAACGCATAACGCATATCGCATTACGCATAACGCATAACGCATAACGGATAACGCATGACGCATAACGCATAACGCATAACGCATTACGCAGAACGCATAACGCATAACGCATAACGCATAACGCATAACGCATAACGCATAACGCATAACGCATAACGCATAACGCATAACGCATAACGCATAACGCATAACGCATAACGCATAACGCATAACGCATAACGCATAACGCATAACGCATAACGCATAACGCATAACGCATAACGCATAACGCATAACGCATAACGCATAACGCATGACGCATGACGCATAACGCATAACGCATAACGCATAACGCATAACGCATAACGCATAACGCATAACGCATAACGCATAACGCATAACGCATAACGCATAACGCATAACGCATAACGCATAACGCATAACGCATAACGCATAACGCATAACGCATAACGCATAACGCATAACGCATAACGCATAACGCATAACGCATAACGCATAACGCATAACGCATAACGCATAACGCATAACGCATAACGCATAACGCATAACGCATAACGCATAACGCATAACGCATAACGCATAACGCATAACGCATAACGCATAACGCATAACGCATAACGCATAACGCATAACGCATAACGCATAACGCATAACGCATAACGCATAACGCATAACGCATAACGCATAACGCATAACGCATAACGCTTAACGCATAACGCATAACGCATAACGCATAACGCATAACGCATAACGCATAACGCATAACGCATGACGCATAACGCATGACGCATAACGCGTAACGCATAATGCATAACGCATAACGCTTAACGCATAGCCCATAACGCATAACGCATAACGCATCGCGCATAACGCATAACGGATAACGCATAACGCATAACGCATAACGCATAACGGATAACGCATAACGCATAACGCATAACGCATAACGAATAACGCATAACGCATAACCCATAACGCATAACGCATATTGCATAACGCTTAACGCATAACGCATAACGCATAACGCATAACGCTTAACGCATAGCCCATAACGCATAACGCATAACGCATCGCGCATAACGCATAACGCATAACGCATAACGCATAACGCATGACGCATAACGCATGACGCATAACGCGTAACGCATAATGCATAACGCATAACGCTTAACGCATAGCCCATAACGCATAACGCATAACGCATCGCGCATAACGCATAACGGATAACGCATAACGCATAACGCATAACGCATAACGGATAACGCATAACGCATAACGCATAACGCATAACGAATAACGCATAACGCATAACCCATAACGCATAACGCATATTGCATAACGCTTAACGCATAACGCCTAACGCATAACGCGTAACGCATAATGCATAACGCATAACGCTTAACGCATAGCCCATAACGCATAACGCATAACGCATCGCGCATAACGCATAACGGATAACGCACAACGCATAACGCATAACGCATAACGCATAACGGATAACGCATAACGCATAACGCATAACGCATAACGAATAACGCATAACGCATAACCCATAACGCATAACGCATAACGCATAACGCATAACGCATAACGCATAACGGATAACGCAAGACGCATAACGCATAACGCATAACGCATAACGCATAACGCATAACGCATAACGCATAACGCATAACGCATAACGCATAACGCATAACGCATAACGCATAACGCATAACGCATAACGCATAACGCATAACGCATAACGCATAACGCATAACGCATAACGCATAACGCATAACGCATAACGCATAACGCATAACGCATAACGCATAACGCATAACGCATAACGCATAACGCATAACGCATAACGCATAACGCATAACGCATAACGCATAACGCATAACGCATAACACATAACGCATAACGCATAACGCATAACGCATAACGCATAACGCATAACGCATAACGCTTAACGCATAACGCATAACGCATAACGCATAACGCATAACGCATAACGCATAACGCATGACGCATAACGCATGACGCATAACGCGTAACGCATAATGCATAACGCATAACGCTTAACGCATAGCCCATAACGCATAACGCATAACGCATCGCGCATAACGCATAACGGATAACGCATAACGCATAACGCATAACGCATAACGGATAACGCATAACGCATAACGCATAACGCATAACGAATAACGCATAACGCATAACCCATAACGCATAACGCATATTGCATAACGCTTAACGCATAACGCATAACGCATAACGCTTAACGCATAGCCCATAACGCATAACGCATAACGCATCGCGCATAACGCATAACGCATAACGCATAACGCATAACGCATGACGCATAACGCATGACGCATAACGCGTAACGCATAATGCATAACGCATAACGCTTAACGCATAGCCCATAACGCATAACGGATAACGCATAACGCATAACGCATAACGCATAACGCATAACGGATAACGCATAACGCATAACGCATAACGCATAACGAATAACGCATAACGCATAACCCATAACGCATAACGCATATTGCATAACGCTTAACGCATAACGCCTAACGCATAACGCGTAACGCATAATGCATAACGCATAACGCATAACGCATAACGCATAACGCATAACGCATAACGCATAACGCATAACGTATAACGCATAACGCATAACGCATAACGCATAACGCATAACGCATAACGCATAACGCATAACGCATAACGCATAACGCATAACGCATAACGCATAACGCATAACGCATAACGCATAACGCATAACGCATAACGCATAACGCATAACGCATAACGGATAACGCATAACGCATAACGCATAACGCATAACGAATAACGCATAACGCATAACCCATAACGCATAACGCATATTGCATAACGCTTAACGCATAACGCCTAACGCATAACGCGTAACGCATAATGCATAACGCATAACGCTTAACGCATAGCCCATAACGCATAACGCATAATGCATCGCGCATAACGCATAACGGATAACGCATAACGCATAACGCATAACGCATAACGCATAACGGATAACGCATAACGCATAACGCATAACGCATAACGAATAACGCATAACGCATAACCCATAACGCATAACGCATAACGCATAACGCATAACGCATAACGCATAACGCATAACGCATAACGGATAACGCAAGACGCATAACGCATAACGCATAACGCATAACGCATAACGCATAACGCATAACGCATAACGCATAACGCATAACGCATAACGCATAACGCATAACGCATAACGCATAACGCATAACCCATAACGCATAACGCATAACGCATAACGCATAACGCATAACGCATAACGCATAACGCATAACGCATAACGCATAACGCATAACGAATAACGCATAACGCATAACCCATAACGCATAACGCATAACGCATAACGCATAACGCATAACGCATAACGCATAACGCATAACGGATAACGCAAGACGCATAACGCATAACGCATAACGCATAACGCATAACGCATAACGCATAACGCATAACGCATAACGCATAACGCATAACGCATAACGCATAACGCATAACGCATAACGCATAACGCATAACGCATAACGCATAACGCATAACGAATAACGCATAACGCATAACCCATAACGCATAACGCATAACGCATAACGCATAACGCATAACGCATAACGCATAACGCATAACGCATAACGGATAACGCAAGACGCATAACGCATAACGCATAACGCATAACGCATAACGCATAACGCATAACGCATAACGCATAACGCATAACGCATAACGCATAACGGATAACGCATAACGCATAACGCATAACGCATAACGAATAACGCATAACGCATAACCCATAACGCATAACGCATAACGCATAACGCATAACGCATAACGCATAACGCATAACGCATAACGGATAACGCAAGACGCATAACGCATAACGCATAACGCATAACGCATAACGCATAACGCATAACGCATAACGCATAACGCATAACGCATAACGCATAACGCATAACGCATAACGCATAACGCATAACGCATAACGCTTAACGCATCGCGCATAACGCATAACGCATAACGCATAACGCATAACGCATAACGCATAACGCATAACGCATAACGCATAACGCATAACGCATGACGCTTAACGCATAACGCATAACGCATAACGCATAACGCATAACGCATAACGCATAACGCATAACGCATAACGCATAACGTATAACGCATAACGCATAACGCATAACGCATAACGCATAACGCATAACGCTTAACGCATCGCGCATAACGCATAACGGATAACGCCTAACCCATAACGCTTAACGCATAACGCATAACGCATAACGCATAACGCATAACGGATAACGCATAACGCATAACGCATAACGGATAACGCATAACGCATAACGCATAACGCATAACGCATAACGCATAACGCATAACGCATAACGCATAACGCATAACGCATAACGCATAACGCATAACGCATAACGCATAACGCATAACGCATAACGCATAACGCATAACGCATAACGCATAATGCATGACGCATAACGCATAACGCATAACGCATAACGCATGACGCATGACGCATAACGCATAACGCATAACGCATAACGCATAACGCATAACGCATAACGCATAACGCTTAACGGATAACGCATAACGCATAACGCATAACGCATAACGCATAACGCATAACGCATGACGCATAACGCATGACGCATAACGCGTAACGCATAATGCATAACGCATAACGCTTAACGCATAGCCCATAACGCATAACGCATAACGCATAACGGATAACGCATAACGCATAACGCATAACGCATAACGAAAAACGCATAACGCATAACCCATAACGCATAACGCATATTGCATAACGCTTAACGCATAACGCCTAACGCATAACGCGTAACGCATAATGCATAACGCATAACGCTTAACGCATAGCCCATAACGCATAACGCATAACGCATCGCGCATAACGCATAACGGATAACGCATAACGCATAACGCATAACGCATAACGCATAACGGATAACGCATAACGCATAACGCATAACGCATAACGAATAACGCATAACGCATAACCCATAACGCATAACGCATAACGCATAACGCATAACGCATAACGCATAACGGATAACGCAAGACGCATAACGCATAACGCATAACGCATAACGCATAACGCATAACGCATAACGCATAACGCATAACGCATAACGCATAACGCATAACGCATAACGCATAACGCATAACGCATAACGCATAACGCATAACGCATAACGCATAACGCATAACGCATAACGCATAACGCATAACCCATAACGCATAACGCATAACGCATAACGCATAACGCATAACGCATAACGCATAACGCATAACGCATAACGCATAACGCATAACGGATAACGCATAACGCATAACGCATAACGGATAACGCATAACGCATAACGCATAACGCATAACGCATAACGCATTACGCATAACGGATAACGCATAACGGATAACGCATAACGCATAACGCATAACGCATTACGCAGAACGCATAACGCATAACGCATAACGCATAACGCATAACGCATAACGCATAACGCATATCGCATTACGCATAACGCATAACGCATAACGGATAACGCATGACGCATAACGCATAACGCATAACGCATTACGCAGAACGCATAACGCATAACGCATAACGCATAACGCATAACGCATAACGCATAACGCATAACGCATAACGCATAACGCATAACGCATAACGCATAACGCATAACGCATAACGCATAACGCATAACGCATAACGCATAACGCATAACGCATAACGCATAACGCATAACGCATAACGCATAACGCATAACGCATAACGCATAACGCATAACGCATGACGCATGACGCATAACGCATAACGCATAACGCATAACGCATAACGCATAACGCATAACGCATAACGCATAACGCATAACGCATAACGCATAACGCATAACGCATAACGCATAACGCATAACGCATAACGCATAACGCATAACGCATAACGCATAACGCATAACGCATAACGCATAACGCATAACGCATAACGCATAACGCATAACGCATAACGCATAACGCATAACGCATAACGCATAACGCATAACGCATAACGCATAACGCATAACGCATAACGCATAACGCATAACGCATAACGCATAACGCATAACGCATAACGCATAACGCATAACGCATAACGCATAACGCATAACGCATAACGCATAACGCATAACGCATAACGCATAACGCATAACGCATAACGCATAACGCATAACGCATAACGCATAACGCATAACGCTTAACGCATAACGCATAACGCATAACGCATAACGCATAACGCATAACGCATAACGCATAACGCATGACGCATAACGCATGACGCATAACGCGTAACGCATAATGCATAACGCATAACGCTTAACGCATAGCCCATAACGCATAACGCATAACGCATCGCGCATAACGCATAACGGATAACGCATAACGCATAACGCATAACGCATAACGGATAACGCATAACGCATAACGCATAACGCATAACGAATAACGCATAACGCATAACCCATAACGCATAACGCATATTGCATAACGCTTAACGCATAACGCATAACGCATAACGCATAACGCTTAACGCATAGCCCATAACGCATAACGCATAACGCATCGCGCATAACGCATAACGCATAACGCATAACGCATAACGCATGACGCATAACGCATGACGCATAACGCGTAACGCATAATGCATAACGCATAACGCTTAACGCATAGCCCATAACGCATAACGCATAACGCATCGCGCATAACGCATAACGGATAACGCATAACGCATAACGCATAACGCATAACGGATAACGCATAACGCATAACGCATAACGCATAACGAATAACGCATAACGCATAACCCATAACGCATAACGCATATTGCATAACGCTTAACGCATAACGCCTAACGCATAACGCGTAACGCATAATGCATAACGCATAACGCTTAACGCATAGCCCATAACGCATAACGCATAACGCATCGCGCATAACGCATAACGGATAACGCACAACGCATAACGCATAACGCATAACGCATAACGGATAACGCATAACGCATAACGCATAACGCATAACGAATAACGCATAACGCATAACCCATAACGCATAACGCATAACGCATAACGCATAACGCATAACGCATAACGGATAACGCAAGACGCATAACGCATAACGCATAACGCATAACGCATAACGCATAACGCATAACGCATAACGCATAACGCATAACGCATAACGCATAACGCATAACGCATAACGCATAACGCATAACGCATAACGCATAACGCATAACGCATAACGCATAACGCATAACGCATAACGCATAACGCATAACGCATAACGCATAACGCATAACGCATAACGCATAACGCATAACGCATAACGCATAACGCATAACGCATAACGCATAACGCATAACGCATAACGCATAACACATAACGCATAACGCATAACGCATAACGCATAACGCATAACGCATAACGCATAACGCTTAACGCATAACGCATAACGCATAACGCATAACGCATAACGCATAACGCATAACGCATGACGCATAACGCATGACGCATAACGCGTAACGCATAATGCATAACGCATAACGCTTAACGCATAGCCCATAACGCATAACGCATAACGCATCGCGCATAACGCATAACGGATAACGCATAACGCATAACGCATAACGCATAACGGATAACGCATAACGCATAACGCATAACGCATAACGAATAACGCATAACGCATAACCCATAACGCATAACGCATATTGCATAACGCTTAACGCATAACGCATAACGCATAACGCTTAACGCATAGCCCATAACGCATAACGCATAACGCATCGCGCATAACGCATAACGCATAACGCATAACGCATAACGCATGACGCATAACGCATGACGCATAACGCGTAACGCATAATGCATAACGCATAACGCTTAACGCATAGCCCATAACGCATAACGGATAACGCATAACGCATAACGCATAACGCATAACGCATAACGCATAACGGATAACGCATAACGCATAACGCATAACGCATAACGAATAACGCATAACGCATAACCCATAACGCATAACGCATATTGCATAACGCTTAACGCATAACGCCTAACGCATAACGCGTAACGCATAATGCATAACGCATAACGCATAACGCATAACGCATAACGCATAACGCATAACGCATAACGCATAACGTATAACGCATAACGCATAACGCATAACGCATAACGCATAACGCATAACGCATAACGCATAACGCATAACGCATAACGCATAACGCATAACGCATAACGCATAACGCATAACGCATAACGCATAACGCATAACGCATAACGCATAACGCATAACGCATAACGCATAACGCATAACGCTTAACGCATAACGCATAACGCATAACGCATAACGCATAACGCATAACGCATAACGCATAACGCATGACGCATAACGCATGACGCATAACGCGTAACGCATAATGCATAACGCATAACGCTTAACGCATAGCCCATAACGCATAACGCATAACGCATCGCGCATAACGCATAACGGATAACGCATAACGCATAACGCATAACGCATAACGGATAACGCATAACGCATAACGCATAACGCATAACGAATAACGCATAACGCATAACCCATAACGCATAACGCATATTGCATAACGCTTAACGCATAACGCATAACGCATAACGCATAACGCTTAACGCATAGCCCATAACGCATAACGCATAACGCATCGCGCATAACGCATAACGCATAACGCATAACGCATAACGCATGACGCATAACGCATGACGCATAACGCGTAACGCATAATGCATAACGCATAACGCTTAACGCATAGCCCATAACGCATAACGCATAACGCATCGCGCATAACGCATAACGGATAACGCATAACGCATAACGCATAACGCATAACGAATAACGCATAACGCATAACCCATAACGCATAACGCATATTGCATAACGCTTAACGCATAACGCATAACGCATAACGCTTAACGCATAGCCCATAACGCATAACGCATAACGCATCGCGCATAACGCATAACGCATAACGCATAACGCAAAACGCATGACGCATAACGCATGACGCATAACGCGTAACGCATAATGCATAACGCATAACGCTTAACGCATAGCCCATAACGCATAACGGATAACGCATAACGCATAACGCATAACGCATAACGGATAACGCATAACGCATAACGCATAACGCATAACGCATAACGAATAACGCATAACGCATAACCCATAACGCATAACGCATATTGCATAACGCTTAACGCATAACGCCTAACGCATAACGCGTAACGCATAATGCATAACGCATAACGCTTAACGCATAGCCCATAACGCATAACGCATAACGCATCGCGCATAACGCATAACGGATAACGCATAACGCATAACGCATAACGCATAACGCATAACGCATAACGCATAACGGATAACGCATAACGCATAACGCATAACGCATAACGAATAACGCATAACGCATAACCCATAACGCATAACGCATAACGCATAACGCATAACGCATAACGCATAACGGATAACGCATAACCCATAACGCATAACGCATAACGCATAACGCATAACGCATAACGCATAACGCATAACGGATAACGCAAGACGCAAGACGCATAACGCATAACGCATAACGCATAACGCATAACGCATAACGCATAACGCATAACGCATAACGCATAACGCATAACGCATAACGCATAACGCATAACGCATAACGCATAACGCATAACGCATAACGCATAACGCATAACGCATAACGCATAACGCATAACGCATAACGCTTAGCGCATAACGCATAACGCATAACGCATAACGCATAACGCATAACGCATAACGCATAACGCATAACGCATGACGCATAACGCATGACGCATAACGCGTAACGCATAATGCATAACGCATAACGCTTAACGCATAGCCCATAACGCATAACGCATAACGCATCGCGCATAACGCATAACGGATAACGCATAACGCATAACGCATAACGCATAACGGATAACGCATAACGCATAACGCATAACGCATAACGAATAACGCATAACGCATAACCCATAACGCATAACGCATATTGCATAACGCTTAACGCATAACGCATAACGCATAACGCATAACGCTTAACGCATAGCCCATAACGCATAACGCATAACGCATCGCGCATAACGCATAACGCATAACGCATAACGCATAACGCATGACGCATAACGCATGACGCATAACGCGTAACGCATAATGCATAACGCATAACGCTTAACGCATAGCCCATAACGCATAACGCATAACGCATCGCGCATAACGCATAACGGATAACGCATAACGCATAACGCATAACGCATAACGGATAACGGATAACGCATAACGCATAACGCATAACGCATAACGAATAACGCATAACGCATAACCCATAACGCATAACGCATATTGCATAACGCTTAACGCATAACGCCTAACGCATAACGCGTAACGCATAATGCATAACGCATAACGCTTAACGCATAGCCCATAACGCATAACGCATAACGCATAACGCATAACGCATGACGCATAACGCATGACGCATAACGCGTAACGCATAATGCATAACGCATAACGCTTAACGCATAGCCCATAACGCATAACGCATAACGCATCGCGCATAACGCATAACGGATAACGCATAACGCATAACGCATAACGCATAACGGATAACGGATAACGCATAACGCATAACGCATAACGCATAACGAATAACGCATAACGCATAACCCATAACGCATAACGCATATTGCATAACGCTTAACGCATAACGCCTAACGCATAACGCGTAACGCATAATGCATAACGCATAACGCTTAACGCATAGCCCATAACGCATAACGCATAACGCATAACGCATAACGCATAACGCATAACGCATAACGCATAACGCATAACGCATAACGCATAACGCATAACGCATAACGCATAACGCATAACGCATAACGCATAACGCATAACGCATAACGGATAACGCATAACGCATAACCCATAACGCATAACGCATATTGCATAACGCTTAACGCATAACGCATAACGCATAACGCTTAACGCATAGCCCATAACGCATAACGCATAACGCATCGCGCATAACGCATAACGCATAACGCATAACGCAAAACGCATGACGCATAACGCATGACGCATAACGCGTAACGCATAATGCATAACGCATAACGCTTAACGCATAGCCCATAACGCATAACGGATAACGCATAACGCATAACGCATAACGCATAACGGATAACGCATAACGCATAACGCATAACGCATAACGAATAACGAATAACGCATAACGCATAACCCATAACGCATAACGCATATTGCATAACGCTTAACGCATAACGCCTAACGCATAACGCGTAACGCATAATGCATAACGCATAACGCTTAACGCATAGCCCATAACGCATAACGCATAACGCATCGCGCATAACGCATAACGGATAACGCATAACGCATAACGCATAACGCATAACGCATAACGCATAACGGATAACGCATAACGCATAACGCATAACGCATAACGAATAACGCATAACGCATAACCCATAACGCATAACGCATAACGCATAACGCATAACGCATAACGCATAACGGATAACGCATAACCCATAACGCATAACGCATAACGCATAACGCATAACGCATAACGCATAACGCATAACGGATAACGCAAGACGCAAGACGCATAACGCATAACGCATAACGCATAACGCATAACGCATAACGCATAACGCATAACGCATAACGCATAACGCATAACGCATAACGCATAACGCATAACGCATAACGCATAACGCATAACGCATAACGCATAACGCATAACGCATAACGCATAACGCATAACGCATAACGCTTAGCGCATAACGCATAACGCATAACGCATAACGCATAACGCATAACGCATGACGCATAACGCATGACGCATAACGCGTAACGCATAATGCATAACGCATAACGCTTAACGCATAGCCCATAACGCATAACGCATAACGCATCGCGCATAACGCATAACGGATAACGCATAACGCATAACGCATAACGCATAACGCATAACGGATAACGCATAACGCATAACGCATAACGCATAACGAATAACGCATAACGCATAACCCATAACGCATAACGCATATTGCATAACGCTTAACGCATAACGCCTAACGCATAACGCGTAACGCATAATGCATAACGCATAACGCTTAACGCATAGCCCATAACGCATAACGCATAACGCATCGCGCATAACGCATAACGGATAACGCATAACGCATAACGCATAACGCATAACGCATAACGGATAACGCATAACGCATAACGCATAACGCACAACGCATAACGAATAACGCATAACCCATAACGCATAACGCATAACGCATAACGCATAACGGATAACGCAAGACGCATAACGCATAACGCATAACGCATAACGCATAACGCATAACGCATAACGCATAACGCATAACGCATAACGCATAACGCATAACGCATAACGCATAACGCATAACGCATAACGCATAACGCATAACGCATAACGCATAACGCATAACGCATAACGCATAACGCATAACGCATAACGCATAACGCATAACGCATAACGCATAACGCATAACGCATAACGCATAACGCATAACGCATAACGCATAACGCATAACGCATAACGCATAACGCATAACGCATAACGCATAACGCATAACGCATAACGCATAACGCATAACGCATAACGCATAACGCATAACGCATAACGCATAACGCATAACGCATAACGCATAACGCATAACGCATAACGCATAACGCATAACGCATAACGCATAACGCATAACGCATAACGCATAACGCATAACGCATAACGCATAACGCATAACGCATAACGCATAACGCATAACGCATAACGCATAACGCATAACGCATAACGCATAACGCATAACGCATAAAGCATAACGCATAACGCATAACGAATAACGCATAACGCATAACCCATAACGCATAACGCATAACGCATGACGCATAACGCATGACGCATAACGCATAACGCATAACGCATAACGCATAACGCATAACGCATAACGCATAACGCATAACGCATAACGCATAACGCATAACGCATAACGCATAACGCATAACGCATAACGCATAACGCATAACGCATAACGCATAACGCATAACGCATAACGCATAACGCATAACGCATAACGCATAACGCATAACGCATAACGCATAACGCATAACGCATAACGCATAACGCATAACGCATAACGCATAACGCATAACGCATAACGCATAACGCATAACGCATAACGCATAACGCATAACGCATAACGCTTAACGCATAACGCATAACGCATAACGCATAACGCATAACGCATAACGCATAACGCATAACGCATGACGCATAACGCATGACGCATAACGCGTAACGCATAATGCATAACGCATAACGCTTAACGCATAGCCCATAACGCATAACGCATAACGCATCGCGCATAACGCATAACGGATAACGCATAACGCATAACGCATAACGCATAACGGATAACGCATAACGCATAACGCATAACGCATAACGAATAACGCATAACGCATAACCCATAACGCATAACGCATATTGCATAACGCTTAACGCTTAACGCATAACGCATAACGCATAACGCATAACGCTTAACGCATAGCCCATAACGCATAACGCATAACGCATCGCGCATAACGCATAACGCATAACGCATAACGCATAACGCATGACGCATAACGCATGACGCATAACGCGTAACGCATAATGCATAACGCATAACGCTTAACGCATAGCCCATAACGCATAACGCATAACGCATCTCGCATAACGCATAACGGATAACGCATAACGCATAACGCATAACGCATAACGGATAACGCATAACGCATAACGCATAACGCATAACGAATAACGCATAACGCATAACCCATAACGCATAACGCATATTGCATAACGCTTAACGCATAACGCCTAACGCATAACGCGTAACGCATAATGCATAACGCATAACGCTTAACGCATAGCCCATAACGCATAACGCATAATGCATCGCGCATAACGCATAACGGATAACGCATAACGCATAACGCATAACGCATAACGCATAACGGATAACGCATAACGCATAACGCATAACGCATAACGAATAACGCATAACGCATAACCCATAACGCATAACGCATAACGCATAACGCATAACGCATAACGCATAACGCATAACGGATAACGCAAGACGCATAACGCATAACGCATAACGCATAACGCATAACGCATAACGCATAACGCATAACGCTTAACGCATAACGCATAACGCATAACGCATAACGCATAACGCATAACGCATAACGCATGACGCATAACGCATGACGCATAACGCGTAACGCATAATGCATAACGCATAACGCTTAACGCATAGCCCATAACGCATAACGCATAACGCATCGCGCATAACGCATAACGGATAACGCATAACGCATAACGCATAACGCATAACGGATAACGCATAACGCATAACGCATAACGCATAACGCATAACGCATAACGCATAACGCATAACGCATGACGCATAACGCATGACGCATAACGCGTAACGCATAATGCATAACGCATAACGCTTAACGCATAGCCCATAACGCATAACGCATAACGCATCGCGCATAACGCATAACGGATAACGCATAACGCATAACGCATAACGCATAACGGATAACGCATAACGCATAACGCATAACGCATAACGAATAACGCATAACGCATAACCCATAACGCATAACGCATATTGCATAACGCTTAACGCATAACGCCTAACGCATAACGCGTAACGCATAATGCATAACGCATAACGCTTAACGCATAGCCCATAACGCATAACGCATAACGCATCGCGCATAACGCATAACGGATAACGCATAACGCATAACGCATAACGCATAACGCATAACGGATAACGCATAACGCATAACGCATAACGCATAACGAATAACGCATAACGCATAACCCATAACGCATAACGCATAACGCATAACGCATAACGGATAACGCAAGACGCATAACGCATAACGCATAACGCATAACGCATAACGCATAACGCATAACGCATAACGCATAACGCATAACGCATAACGCATAACGCATAACGCATAACGCATAACGCATAACGCATAACGCATAACGCATAACGCATAACGCATAACGCATAACGCATAACGCATAACGCATAACGCATAACGCATAACGCATAACGCATAACGCATAACGCATAACGCATAACGCATAACGCATAACGCATAACGCATAACGCATAACGCATAACGCATAACGCATAACGCATAACGCATAACGCATAACGCATAACGCATAACGCATAACGCATAACGCATAACGCATAACGCATAACGCATAACGCATAACGCATAACGCATAACGCATAACGCATAACGCATAACGCATAACGCATAACGCATAACGCATAACGCATAACGCATAACGCATAACGCATAACGCATAACGCATAACGCATAACGCATAACGCATAACGCATAACGCATAACGCATAACGCATAACGCATAACGCATAACGCATAACGCATAACGCATAACGCATAACGCATAACGCATAACGCATAACGCATAACGCATAACGAATAACGCATAACGCATAACCCATAACGCATAACGCATAACGCATGACGCATAACGCATGACGCATAACGCATAACGCATAACGCATAACGCATAACGCATAACGCATAACGCATAACGCATAACGCATAACGCATAACGCATAACGCATAACGCATAACGCATAACGCATAACGCATAACGCATAACGGATAACGCATAACGCATAACGCATAACGCATAACGAATAACGCATAACGCATAACCCATAACGCATAACGCATATTGCATAACGCTTAACGCATAACGCATAACGCATAACGCTTAACGCATAGCCCATAACGCATAACGCATAACGCATCGCGCATAACGCATAACGCATAACGCATAACGCATAACGCATGACGCATAACGCATGACGCATAACGCGTAACGCATAATGCATAACGCATAACGCTTAACGCATAGCCCATAACGCATAACGGATAACGCATAACGCATAACGCATAACGCATAACGCATAACGGATAACGCATAACGCATAACGCATAACGCATAACGAATAACGCATAACGCATAACCCATAACGCATAACGCATATTGCATAACGCTTAACGCATAACGCCTAACGCATAACGCGTAACGCATAATGCATAACGCATAACGCATAACGCATAACGCATAACGCATAACGCATAACGCATAACGCATAACGTATAACGCATAACGCATAACGCATAACGCATAACGCATAACGCATAACGCATAACGCATAACGCATAACGCATAACGCATAACGCATAACGCATAACGCATAACGCATAACGCATAACGCATAACGCATAACGCATAACGCATAACGCATAACGCATAACGCATAACGCATAACGCTTAACGCATAACGCATAACGCATAACGCATAACGCATAACGCATAACGCATAACGCATAACGCATGACGCATAACGCATGACGCATAACGCGTAACGCATAATGCATAACGCATAACGCTTAACGCATAGCCCATAACGCATAACGCATAACGCATCGCGCATAACGCATAACGGATAACGCATAACGCATAACGCATAACGCATAACGCATAACGGATAACGCATAACGCATAACGCATAACGCATAACGAATAACGCATAACGCATAACCCATAACGCATAACGCATATTGCATAACGCTTAACGCATAACGCATAACGCATAACGCATAACGCTTAACGCATAGCCCATAACGCATAACGCATAACGCATCGCGCATAACGCATAACGCATAACGCATAACGCATAACGCATGACGCATAACGCATGACGCATAACGCGTAACGCATAATGCATAACGCATAACGCTTAACGCATAGCCCATAACGCATAACGCATAACGCATCGCGCATAACGCATAACGGATAACGCATAACGCATAACGCATAACGCATAACGGATAACGGATAACGCATAACGCATAACGCATAACGCATAACGAATAACGCATAACGCATAACCCATAACGCATAACGCATATTGCATAACGCTTAACGCATAACGCCTAACGCATAACGCGTAACGCATAATGCATAACGCATAACGCTTAACGCATAGCCCATAACGCATAACGCATAACGCATAACGCATAACGCATAACGCATAACGCATAACGCATAACGCATTACGCATAACGCATAACGCATAACGCATAACGCATAACGCATAACGCATAACGCATAACGCATAACGCATAACGCATAACGCATAACGCCTAACGCATAACGCGTAACGCATAATGCATAACGCATAACGCTTAACGCATAACGCATAACGCATAACGCATAACGCATAACGCATAACGCATAACGCATAACGCATAACGCATAACGCATAACGCATAACGCATAACGCTTAACGCATAACGCATAACGCATAACGCATAACGCATAACGCATAACGCATAACGCATAACGCATGACGCATAACGCATGACGCATAACGCGTAACGCATAATGCATAACGCATAACGCTTAACGCATAGCCCATAACGCATAACGCATAACGCATCGCGCATAACGCATAACGGATAACGCATAACGCATAACGCATAACGCATAACGGATAACGCATAACGCATAACGCATAACGCATAACGAATAACGCATAACGCATAACCCATAACGCATAACGCATAACGCATATTGCATAACGCTTAACGCATAACGCATAACGCATAACGCATAACGCTTAACGCATAGCCCATAACGCATAACGCATAACGCATCGCGCATAACGCATAACGCATAACGCATAACGCATAACGCATGACGCATAACGCATGACGCATAACGCGTAACGCATAATGCATAACGCATAACGCTTAACGCATAGCCCATAACGCATAACGCATAACGCATCTCGCATAACGCATAACGGATAACGCATAACGCATAACGCATAACGCATAACGGATAACGCATAACGCATAACGCATAACGCATAACGAATAACGCATAACGCATAACCCATAACGCATAACGCATATTGCATAACGCTTAACGCATAACGCCTAACGCATAACGCGTAACGCATAATGCATAACGCATAACGCTTAACGCATAGCCCATAACGCATAACGCATAATGCATCGCGCATAACGCATAACGGATAACGCATAACGCATAACGCATAACGCATAACGCATAACGGATAACGCATAACGCATAACGCATAACGCATAACGAATAACGCATAACGCATAACCCATAACGCATAACGCATAACGCATAACGCATAACGCATAACGCATAACGCATAACGGATAACGCAAGACGCATAACGCATAACGCATAACGCATAACGCATAACGCATAACGCTTAACGCATAACGCATAACGGATAACGCATAACGCATAACGCATAACGCATAACGCATAACGGATAACGCATAACGCATAACGCATAACGCATAACGAATAACGCATAACGCATAACCCATAACGCATAACGCATAACGCATAACGCATAACGCATAACGCATAACGCATAACGGATAACGCAAGACGCATAACGCATAACGCATAACGCATAACGCATAACGCATAACGCTTAACGCATAACGCATAACGCATAACGCATAACGCATAACGCATAACGCATAACGCATAACGCATAACGCATAACGCATAACGCATAACGCATGACGCATAACGCATGACGCATAACGCGTAACGCATAATGCATAACGCATAACGCTTAACGCATAGCCCATAACGCATAACGCATAACGCATCGCGCATAACGCATAACGGATAACGCATAACGCATAACGCATAACGCATAACGGATAACGCATAACGCATAACGCATAACGCATAACGAATAACGCATAACGCATAACCCATAACGCATAACGCATATTGCATAACGCTTAACGCATAACGCCTAACGCATAACGCGTAACGCATAATGCATAACGCATAACGCTTAACGCATAGCCCATAACGCATAACGCATAACGCATCGCGCATAACGCATAACGGATAACGCATAACGCATAACGCATAACGCATAACGCATAACGCATAACGCATAACGCATAACGCATAACGAATAACGCATAACGCATAACCCATAACGCATAACGCATAACGCATAACGCATAACGCATAACGGATAACGCATAACGCATAACGCATAACGCATAACGCATAACGCATAACGCATAACGCATAACGCATAACGCATAACGCATAACGCATAACGCATAACGCATAACGCATAACGCATAACGCATAACGCATAACGCATAACGCATAACGCATAACGCATAACGCATAACGCATAACGCATAACGCATGACGCATAACGCATGACGCATAACGCGTAACGCATAATGCATAACGCATAACGCTTAACGCATAGCCCATAACGCATAACGCATAACGCATCTCGCATAACGCATAACGGATAACGCATAACGCATAACGCATAACGCATAACGGATAACGCATAACGCATAACGCATAACGCATAACGAATAACGCATAACGCATAACCCATAACGCATAACGCATATTGCATAACGCTTAACGCATAACGCCTAACGCATAACGCGTAACGCATAATGCATAACGCATAACGCTTAACGCATAGCCCATAACGCATAACGCATAATGCATCGCGCATAACGCATAACGGATAACGCATAACGCATAACGCATAACGCATAACGCATAACGGATAACGCATAACGCATAACGCATAACGCATAACGAATAACGCATAACGCATAACCCATAACGCATAACGCATAACGCATAACGCATAACGCATAACGCATAACGCATAACGCATAACGCATAACGGATAACGCAAGACGCATAACGCATAACGCATAACGCATAACGCATAACGCATAACGCTTAACGCATAACGCATAACGGATAACGCATAACGCATAACGCATAACGCATAACGCATAACGGATAACGCATAACGCATAACGCATAACGCATAACGAATAACGCATAACGCATAACCCATAACGCATAACGCATAACGCATAACGCATAACGCATAACGCATAACGCATAACGGATAACGCAAGACGCATAACGCATAACGCATAACGCATAACGCATAACGCATAACGCTTAACGCATAACGCATAACGCATAACGCATAACGCATAACGCATAACGCATAACGCATAACGCATAACGCATAACGCATAACGCATAACGCATGACGCATAACGCATGACGCATAACGCGTAACGCATAATGCATAACGCATAACGCTTAACGCATAGCCCATAACGCATAACGCATAACGCATCGCGCATAACGCATAACGGATAACGCATAACGCATAACGCATAACGCATAACGGATAACGCATAACGCATAACGCATAACGCATAACGAATAACGCATAACGCATAACCCATAACGCATAACGCATATTGCATAACGCTTAACGCATAACGCCTAACGCATAACGCGTAACGCATAATGCATAACGCATAACGCTTAACGCATAGCCCATAACGCATAACGCATAACGCATCGCGCATAACGCATAACGGATAACGCATAACGCATAACGCATAACGCATAACGCATAACGGATAACGCATAACGCATAACGCATAACGCATAACGAATAACGCATAACGCATAACCCATAACGCATAACGCATAACGCATAACGCATAACGCATAACGGATAACGCATAACGCATAACGCATAACGCATAACGCATAACGCATAACGCATAACGCATAACGCATAACGCATAACGCATAACGCATAACGCATAACGCATAACGCATAACGCATAACGCATAACGCATAACGCATAACGCATAACGCATAACGCATAACGCATAACGCATAACGCATAACGCATAACGCATAACGCATAACGCATAACGCATAACGCATATCGCATAACGCATAACGCATAACGCATAACGCATAACGCATAACGCATAACGCATAACGCATAACGCATAACGCATAACGCATAACGCATAACGCATAACGCATAACGCATAACGCATAACGCATAACGCATAACGCATAACGCATAACGCATAACGCATAACGCATAACGCATAACGCATAACGCATAACGCATAACGCATAACGAATAACGCATAACGCATAACCCATAACGCATAACGCATAACGCATGACGCATAACGCATGACGCATAACGCATAACGCATAACGCATAACGCATAACGCATAACGCATAACGCATAACGCATAACGCATAACGCATAACGCATAACGCATAACGCATAACGCATAACGCATAACGCATAACGCATAACGCATAACGCATAACGCATAACGCATAACGCATAACGCATAACGCATAACGCATAACGCATAACGCATAACGCATGACGCATAACGCATGACGCATAACGCGTAACGCATAATGCATAACGCATAACGCTTAACGCATAGCCCATAACGCATAACGCTTAACGCATAGCCCATAACGCATAACGCATAACGCATCGCGCATAACGCATAACGGATAACGCATAACGCATAACGCATAACGCATAACGGATAACGCATAACGCATAACGCATAACGCATAACGAATAACGCATAACGCATAACCCATAACGCATAACGCATATTGCATAACGCTTAACGCATAACGCATAACGCATAACGCATAACGCTTAACGCATAGCCCATAACGCATAACGCATAACGCATCGCGCATAACGCATAACGCATAACGCATAACGCATAACGCATGACGCATAACGCATGACGCATAACGCGTAACGCATAATGCATAACGCATAACGCTTAACGCATAGCCCATAACGCATAACGCATAACGCATCGCGCATAACGCATAACGGATAACGCATAACGCATAACGCATAACGCATAACGGATAACGCATAACGCATAACGCATAACGCATAACGAATAACGCATAACGCATAACCCATAACGCATAACGCATATTGCATAACGCTTAACGCATAACGCCTAACGCATAACGCGTAACGCATAATGCATAACGCATAACGCTTAACGCATAGCCCATAACGCATAACGCATAATGCATCGCGCATAACGCATAACGGATAACGCATAACGCATAACGCATAACGCATAACGCATAACGGATAACGCATAACGCATAACGCATAACGCATAACGAATAACGCATAACGCATAACCCATAACGCATAACGCATAACGCATAACGCATAACGCATAACGCATAACGGATAACGCAAGACGCATAACGCATAACGCATAACGCATAACGCATAACGCATAACGCATAACGCATAACGCATAACGCATAACGCATAACGCATAACGCATAACGCATAACGCATAACGCATAACGCATAACGCATAACGCATAACGCATAACGCATAACGCATAACGCATAACGCATAACGCATAACGCATAACGCATAACGCATAACGCATAACGCATAACGCATAACGCATAACGCATAACGCATAACGCTTAACGCATAACGCATAACGCATAACGCATAACGCATAACGCATAACGCATAACGCATGACGCATAACGCATGACGCATAACGCGTAACGCATAATGCATAACGCATAACGCTTAACGCATAGCCCATAACGCATAACGCATAACGCATCGCGCATAACGCATAACGGATAACGCATAACGCATAACGCATAACGCATAACGGATAACGCATAACGCATAACGCATAACGCATAACGAATAACGCATAACGCATAACCCATAACGCATAACGCATATTGCATAACGCTTAACGCATAACGCATAACGCATAACGCTTAACGCATAGCCCATAACGCATAACGCATAACGCATCGCGCATAACGCATAACGCATAACGCATAACGCATAACGCATGACGCATAACGCATGACGCATAACGCGTAACGCATAATGCATAACGCATAACGCTTAACGCATAGCCCATAACGCATAACGGATAACGCATAACGCATAACGCATAACGCATAACGCATAACGGATAACGCATAACGCATAACGCATAACGCATAACGAATAACGCATAACGCATAACCCATAACGCATAACGCATAACGCATATTGCATAACGCTTAACGCATAACGCCTAACGCATAACGCGTAACGCATAATGCATAACGCATAACGCTTAACGCATAGCCCATAACGCATAACGCATAACGCATCGCGCATAACGCATAACGGATAACGCATAACGCATAACGCATAACGCATAACGCATAACGGATAACGCATAACGCATAACGCATAACGCATAACGAATAACGCATAACGCATAACCCATAACGCATAACGCATAACGCATAACGCATAACGCATAACGCATAACGGATAACGCATAACCCATAACGCATAACGCATAACGCATAACGCATAACGCATAACGCATAACGCATAACGCATAACGCATAACGGATAACGCAAGACGCATAACGCATAACGCATAACGCATAACGCATAACGCATAACGCATAACGCATAACGCATAACGCATAACGCATAACGCATAACGCATAACGCATAACGCATAACGCATAACGCATAACGCATAACGCATAACGCATAACGCATAACGCATAACGCATAACGCATAACGCATAACGCATAACGCATAACGCATAACGCTTAGCGCATAACGCATAACGCATAACGCATAACGCATAACGCATAACGCATGACGCATAACGCATGACGCATAACGCGTAACGCATAATGCATAACGCATAACGCTTAACGCATAGCCCATAACGCATAACGCATAACGCATCGCGCATAACGCATAACGGATAACGCATAACGCATAACGCATAACGCATAACGGATAACGCATAACGCATAACGCATAACGCATAACGAATAACGCATAACGCATAACCCATAACGCATAACGCATATTGCATAACGCTTAACGCATAACGCCTAACGCATAACGCGTAACGCATAATGCATAACGCATAACGCTTAACGCATAGCCCATAACGCATAACGCATAACGCATCGCGCATAACGCATAACGGATAACGCATAACGCATAACGCATAACGCATAACGCATAACGGATAACGCATAACGCATAACGCATAACGCATAACGAATAACGCATAACGCATAACCCATAACGCATAACGCATAACGCATAACGGATAACGCAAGACGCATAACGCATAACGCATAACGCATAACGCATAACGCATAACGCATAACGCATAACGCATAACGCATAACGCATAACGCATAACGCATAACGCATAACGCATAACGCATAACGCATAACGCATAACGCATAACGCATAACGCATAACGCATAACGCATAACGCATAACGCATAACGCATAACGCATAACCCATAACGCATAACGCATAACGCATAACGCATAACGCATAACGCATAACGCATAACGCATAACGCATAACGCATAACGCATAACGCATAACGCATAACGCATAACGCATAACGCATAACGCATAACGCATAACGCATAACGCATAACGCATAACGCATAACGCATAACGCATAACGCATAACGCATAACGCTTAACGCATAACGCATAACGCATAACGCATAACGCATAACGCATAACGCATAACGCATAACGCATAACTCATAACGCTTAACGCATAACGCATAACGCATAACGCATAACGCATAACGCATAACGCATAACGCATAACGCATAACGCATAACGCATAACGCATAACGGATAACGCATAACGCATAACGCATAACGCATAACGCATAACGCATAACGCATAACGCATAACGCATAACGCATAACCCATAACGCATAACGCATAACGCATAACGCATAACGCATAACGCATAACGCATAACGCATAACGCATAACGCATAACGCATAACGCATAACGCATAACGCATAACCCATAACGCATAACGCATAACGCATAACGCATAACGCATAACGGATAACGCAAGACGCATAACGCATAACGCATAAAGCATAACGCATAACGCATAACGCATAACGCATAACGCATAACGCATAACGCATAACGCATAACGCATAACGCATAACGCATAACGCATAACGCATAACGCATAACGCATAACACATAACGCATAACGCATAACGCTTAACGCATAACGTCTAACGCATAACGCGTAACGCATAATGCATAACGCATAACGCTTAACGCATAGCCCATAACGCATAACGCATAACGCATAACGCATCGCGCATAACGCATAACGCATAACGCATATCGCATAACGCATAACGCATAACGCATAACGCATAACGCATAACGCATAACGCATAACGCATAACGCATAACGCTTTACGCATAACGCATAACGCATAACGCATAACGCATAACGGATAACGCAAGACGCATAACGCATAACGCATAACGCATAACGCATAACGCTTAACGCATAACGCCTAACGCATAACGCGTAACTCATAATGCATAACGCATAACGCTTAACGCATAGCCCATAACGCATAACGCATAACGCATCGCGCATAACGCATAACGGATAACGCATAACGCATAACGCATAACGGATAACGCATAACGCATAACGCATAACGCATAACGAATTACGCATAACGCATAACCCATAACGCATAACGCATAACGCATAACGCATAACGCATAACGCATAACGAATTACGCATAACGCATATCGCATAACGCATAACGCTTAACGCATAACGCTTAACGCATAACGCATTACGCATAACGGATAACGCATAACGCATAACGCATAACGCATAACGCATAACGCATAACGCATAACGCATAACGCATAACGCATAACGCATAACGCATAACGCATAACGCATAACGCATAATGCATAACGCATAACGCATAACGCATAACGGATAACGCATAACGCATAACGCATAACGCATAACGGATAACGCATAACGCATAACGCATAACGCATAACGCATAACGCATAACGCTTAACGCATAACGCATAACGGATAACGCATAACGGATAACGCATAACGCATAACACATAACGCATAACGCATAACGGATAACGCATAACGCATAACGCATAACGCATAACGGATAACGCATAACGCATAACGCATAACGCATAACGCATAACGCATAACGCATAACGCATAATGCATAACGCATAACGCATAACGCATAACGGATAACGCATAACGCATAACGCATAACGCATAACGGATAACGCATAACGCATAACGCATAACGCATAACGCATAACGCATAACGCATAACGCATAACGCATAACGCATAACGCATAACGCATAACGCATAATGCATAACGCATAACGCTTAACGCATAGCTCATAACGCATAACTCATAACGCTTAACGCATAACGCATAACGCATAACGCATAACGCATAACGCATAACGCATAACGCATAACGCATAACGCATAACGCATAACGCATAACGCATAACGCATAACGCATAACGCATAACGCATAACGCATAACGCATAACGCATAACGCTTAACGCATAACGCATTACGCATAACGCATAACGCATAATGCATAACGCATAACGCTTAACGCATAGCTCATAACGCATAACGCATAACGCATAACGCATAACCCATAACCCATAACGCATAACGCATAACGCATAACGCATAACGCATAACGCTTAACGCATAACGCATAACGGATAACGCATAACGGATAACGCATAACGCATAACACATAACGCATAACGCATAACGCTTAACGCATAACGCATAACGCATAACGCATAACGCATAACGCATAACGCATAACGCTTAACGCATAACGCATTACGCATAACGCATAACGCATAATGCATAACGCATAACGCTTAACGCATAGCTCATAACGCATAACGCATAACGCATAACGCATAACCCATAACCCATAACGCATAACGCATAACGCATAACGCATAACGCATAACGCTTAACGCATAACGCATAACGGATAACGCATAACGGATAACGCATAACGCATAACACATAACGCATAACGCATAACGCATAACGCATAACGCATAACGCATAACGCATAACGCATAACGCATAACGCATAACGCATAACGCATAACGCATAACGCATAACGCATAACGCATAACGCATAACGCATAACGCATAACGCATAACGCATAACGCATCGCGCATAACGCATAACGGATAACGCATAACGCATAACGCATAACGCATAACGCATAACGGATAACGCATAACGCATAACGCATAACGCATAACGAATAACGCATAACGCATAACCCATAACGCATAACGCATAACGCATAACGGATAACGCAAGACGCATAACGCATAACGCATAACGCATAACGCATAACGCATAACGCATAACGCATAACGCATAACGCATAACGCATAACGCATAACGCATAACGCATAACGCATAACGCATAACGCATAACGCATAACGCATAACCCATAACGCATAACGCATAACGCATAACGCATAACGCATAACGCATAACGCATAACGCATAACGCATAACGCATAACGCATAACGCATAACGCATAACGCATAACGCATAACGCATAACGCATAACGCATAACGCATAACGCATAACGCATAACGCATAACGCATAACGCATAACGCATAACGCATAACGCATAACGCTTAACGCATAACGCATAACGCATAACGCATAACGCATAACGCATAACGCATAACGCATAACGCATAACTCATAACGCTTAACGCATAACGCATAACGCATAACGCATAACGCATAACGCATAACGCATAACGCATAACGCATAACGCATAACGCATAACGCATAACGCATAACGCATAACGGATAACGCATAACGCATAACGCATAACGCATAACGCATAACGCATAACGCATAACGCATAACGCATAACGCATAACCCATAACGCATAACGCATAACGCATAACGCATAACGCATAACGCATAACGCATAACGCATAACGCATAACGCATAACGCATAACGCATAACGCATAACGCATAACCCATAACGCATAACGCATAACGCATAACGCATAACGCATAACGGATAACGCAAGACGCATAACGCATAACGCATAAAGCATAACGCATAACGCATAACGCATAACGCATAACGCATAACGCATAACGCATAACGCATAACGCATAACGCATAACGCATAACGCATAACGCATAACGCATAACGCATAACGCATAACGCATAACGCATAACGCATAACGCATAACGCATAACGCATAACGCATAACGCATAACGCATAACGCATAACGCATAACGCATAACGCATAACGCATAACGCATAACGCATAACACATAACGCATAACGCATAACGCATAACGCATAACGCATAACGCACAACGCATAACGCATAACGCATAACGCATAACGCATAACGCATAACGCATAACGCATAACGCATAACGCATAACGCATAACGCATAACGCATAACGCATAACGCATAACACATAACGCATAACGCATAACGCATAACGCATAACGCATAACACATAACGCATAACGCATAACGCTTAACGCATAACGTCTAACGCATAACGCGTAACGCATAATGCATAACGCATAACGCTTAACGCATAGCCCATAACGCATAACGCATAACGCATAACGCATCGCGCATAACGCATAACGCATAACGCATAACGCATAACGCATAACGCATAACGCATAACGCATAACGCATAACGCATAACGCATAACGCATAACGCTTTACGCATAACGCATAACGCATAACGCATAACGCATAACGGATAACGCAAGACGCATAACGCATAACGCATAACGCATAACGCATAACGCTTAACGCATAACGCCTAACGCATAACGCGTAACTCATAATGCATAACGCATAACGCTTAACGCATAGCCCATAACGCATAACGCATAACGCATCGCGCATAACGCATAACGGATAACGCATAACGCATAACGCATAACGGATAACGCATAACGCATAACGCATAACGCATAACGAATTACGCATAACGCATAACCCATAACGCATAACGCATAACGCATAACGCATAACGCATAACGCATAACGAATTACGCATAACGCATATCGCATAACGCATAACGCTTAACGCATAACGCTTAACGCATAACGCATTACGCATAACGGATAACGCATAACGCATAACGCATAACGCATAACGCATAACGCATAACGCATAACGCATAACGCATAACGCATAACGCATAACGCATAACGCATAACGCATAACGCATAACGCATAACGCATAACGCATAACGCATAACGCATAACGCATAACGCATAACGCATAACGCATAACGCATAACGCATCGCGCATAACGCATAACGCATAACGCATAACGCATAACGCATAACGCATAACGCTTAACGCATAACGCCTAACGCATAACGGGTAACGCATAATGCATAACGCATAACGCATAACCCATAACACATAACGCATAACGCATAACGCATAACGCATAACGGATAACGCAAGACGCATAACGCATAACGCATAAAGCATAACGCATAACGCATAACGCATAACGCATAACGCTTAACGCATAACGCATTACGCATAACGCATAACGCATAATGCATAACGCATAACGCTTAACGCATAGCTCATAACGCATAACGCATAACGCATAACGCATAACCCATAACGCATAACGCATAACGCATAACGCATAACGCTTAACGCATAACGCATAACGGATAACGCATAACGGATAACGCATAACGCATAACACATAACGCATAACGCATAACGGATAACGCATAACGCATAACGCATAACGCATAACGGATAACGCATAACGCATAACGCATAACGCATAACGCATAACGCATAACGCATAACGCATAATGCATAACGCATAACGCATAACGCATAACGGATAACGCATAACGCATAACGCATAACGCATAACGGATAACGCATAACGCATAACGCATAACGCATAACGCATAACGCATAACGCATAACGCATAACGCATAACGCATAACGCATAACGCATAACGCATAATGCATAACGCATAACGCTTAACGCATAGCTCATAACGCATAACTCATAACGCTTAACGCATAACGCATAACGCATAACGCATAACGCATAACGCATAACGCATAACGCATAACGCATAACGCATAACGCATAACGCATAACGCATAACGCATAACGCATAACGCATAACGCATAACGCATAACGCATAACGCATAACGCATAACGCATAACGCTTAACGCATAACGCATTACGCATAACGCATAACGCATAATGCATAACGCATAACGCTTAACGCATAGCTCATAACGCATAACGCATAACGCATAACGCATAACCCATAACCCATAACGCATAACGCATAACGCATAACGCATAACGCATAACGCTTAACGCATAACGCATAACGGATAACGCATAACGGATAACGCATAACGCATAACACATAACGCATAACGCATAACGCTTAACGCATAACGCATAACGCATAACGCATAACGCATAACGCATAACGCATAACGCATAACGCTTAACGCATAACGCATTACGCATAACGCATAACGCATAATGCATAACGCATAACGCTTAACGCATAGCTCATAACGCATAACGCATAACGCATAACGCATAACCCATAACCCATAACGCATAACGCATAACGCATAACGCATAACGCATAACGCTTAACGCATAACGCATAACGGATAACGCATAACGGATAACGCATAACGCATAACACATAACGCATAACGCATAACGCATAACGCATAACGCATAACGCATAACGCATAACGCATAACGCATAACGCATAACGCATAACGCATAACGCATAACGCATAACGCATAACGCATAACGCATAACGCATAACGCATAACGCATAACGCATAACGCATAACGCATAACGCATAACGCATAACGCATAACGCATAACGCATAACGCATAACGCATAACGCATAACGCATAACGCATAACGCATAACGCATAACGCATAACGCATAACGCATAACGCATAACGCATAACGCATAACGCATAACGCATAACGCATAACGCATAACGCATAACGCATAACGCATAACGCTTAACGCATAACGCATAACGCATAACGCATAACGCATAACGCATAACGCATAACGCATAACGCATAACTCATAACGCTTAACGCATAACGCATAACGCATAACGCATAACGCATAACGCATAACGCATAACGCATAACGCATAACGCATAACGCATAACGCATAACGGATAACGCATAACGCATAACGCATAACGCATAACGCATAACGCATAACGCATAACGCATAACGCATAACGCATAACCCATAACGCATAACGCATAACGCATAACGCATAACGCATAACGCATAACGCATAACGCATAACGCATAACGCATAACGCATAACGCATAACGCATAACGCATAACGCATAACCCATAACGCATAACGCATAACGCATAACGCATAACGCATAACGGATAACGCAAGACGCATAACGCATAACGCATAAAGCATAACGCATAACGCATAACGCATAACGCATAACGCATAACGCATAACGCATAACGCATAACGCATAACGCATAACGCATAACGCATAACGCATAACGCATAACGCATAACGCATAACGCATAACGCATAACACATAACGCATAACGCATAACGCTTAACGCATAACGTCTAACGCATAACGCGTAACGCATAATGCATAACGCATAACGCTTAACGCATAGCCCATAACGCATAACGCATAACGCATAACGCATCGCGCATAACGCATAACGCATAACGCATATCGCATAACGCATAACGCATAACGCATAACGCATAACGCATAACGCATAACGCATAACGCATAACGCATAACGCTTTACGCATAACGCATAACGCATAACGCATAACGCATAACGGATAACGCAAGACGCATAACGCATAACGCATAACGCATAACGCATAACGCTTAACGCATAACGCCTAACGCATAACGCGTAACTCATAATGCATAACGCATAACGCATAACGCATAACGCATAACGCATAACGCATAACGCATAACGCATAACGCATCGCGCATAACGCATAACGCATAACGCATAACGCATAACGCATAACGCATAACGCATAACGCATAACGCATAACGCATAACGCATAACGCATAACGCATAACGCATAACGCATAACGCATAACGCATAACGCATAACGCATAACGCATAACGCATAACGCATAACGCATTACGCATAACGCATAACGCATAATGCATAACGCATAACGCTTAACGCATAGCTGATAACGCATAACGCATAGCCCATAACGCATAACGCATAACGCATAGCCCATAACGCATAACGCATAACGCATAACGCATAACGCATAACGGATAACGCATAACGCATAACGCATAACGGATAACGCATAACGCATAACGCATAACGCATAACGCATAACGCATAACGCATAACGCATAACGCATAACGCATAACGCATAACGCATAACGCATAACGCATAACGCATAACGCATAACGCATAACGCATAACGCATAACGCATAACGCATAACGCTTAACGCATAACGCTTAACGCATAGCTCATAACGCATAACTCATAACGCTTAACGCATAACGCATAACGCATAACGCATAACGCATAACGCATAACGCATAACGCATAACGCATAACGCATAACGCATAACGCATAACGCATAACGCATAACGCATAACGCATAACGCATAACGCATAACGGATAACGCATAACGCATAACGCATAACGCATAACGCATAACGCATAACGCATAACGCATAACGCATAACCCATAACGCATAACGCATAACGCATAACGCATAACGCATAACGCATAACGCATAACGCATAACGCATAACGCATAACGCATAACGCATAACGCATAACGCATAACGCATAACGCATAACGCATAACGCATAACGCATAACCCATAACGCATAACGCATAACGCATAACGCATAACGGATAACGCAAGACGCATAACGCATAACGCATAAAGCATAACGCATAACGCATAACGCATAACGCATAACGCATAACGCATAACGCATAACGCATAACGCATAACGCATAACGCATAACGCATAACGCATAACGCATAACGCATAACGCATAACGCATAACGCATAACGCATAACGCATAACGCATAACGCATAACGCATAACGCATAACACATAACGCATAACGCATAACGCATAACGCATAATGCATAACGCACAACGCATAACGCATAACGCATAACGCATAACGCATAACGCATAACGCATAACGCATAACGCATAACGCATAACGCATAACGCATAACGCATAACGCATAACGCATAACGCATAACGCATAACACATAACGCATAACGCATAACGCATAACGCATAACGCATAACACATAACGCATAACGCATAACGCTTAACGCATAACGTCTAACGCATAACGCGTAACGCATAATGCATAACGCATAACGCTTAACGCATAGCCCATAACGCATAACGCATAACGCATAACGCATAACGCATCGCGCATAACGCATAACGCATAACGCATAACGCATAACGCATAACGCATAACGCATAACGCATAACGCATAACGCATAACGCATAACGCTTTACGCATAACGCATAACGCATAACGCATAACGCATAACGGATAACGCAAGACGCATAACGCATAACGCATAAAGCATAACGCATAACGCATAACGCATAACGCATAACGCATAACGCATAACGCATAACGCATAACGCATAACGCATAATGCATAACGCACAACGCATAACGCATAACGCATAACGCATAACGCATAACGCATAACGCATAACGCATAACACATAACGCATAACACATAACGCATAACGCATAACGCATAACGCTTAACGCATAACGCCTAACGCATAACGCGTAACTCATAATGCATAACGCATAACGCTTAACGCATAGCCCATAACGCATAACGCATAACGCATCGCGCATAACGCATAACGGATAACGCATAACGCATAACGGATAACGCATAACGCATAACGCATAACGCATAACGAATTACGCATAACGCATAACCCATAACGCATAACGCATAACGCATAACGCATAACGCATAACGCATAACGCATAACGCATAACGCATAACGCATAACGTATAACGCATAACGCATAACGCATAACGCATAACGCATAACGGATAACGCATAACGCTTAACGCATAACGCATTACGCATAACGCATAACGCATAATGCATAACGCATAACGCTTAACGCATAGCTCATAACGCATAACGCATAACGCATAACGCATAACGCATAACGCATAACGCATAACGCATAACGCATAACGAATTACGCATAACGCATATCGCATAACGCATAACGCTTAACGCATAACGCTTAACGCATAACGCATAACGCATTACGCATAACGCATAACGCATAACGCATAACGCATAACGCATAACGCATAACGCATAACGCATAACGCTTAACGCATAACGCATAACGCATAACGCATAATGCATAACGCATAACGCTTAACGCATAGCTCATAACGCATAACGCATAACGCATAACGCATAACCCATAACCCATAACGCATAACGCATAACGCATAACGCATAACGCTTAACGCATAACGCATAACGGATAACGCATAACGGATAACGCATAACGCATAACACATAACGCATAACGCATAACGCATAACGGATAACGCATAACGCATAACGCATAACGGATAACGCATAACGCATAACGCATAACGCATAACGCATAACGCATAACGCATAACGCATAACGCATAACGCATAACGCATAACGCATAACGCATAACGCATAACGCATAACGCATAACGCATAACGCATAACGCATAACGCATAACGCATAACGCATAACGCATAATGCATAACGCATAACCCATAACGCATAACGGATAACGCATAACGCATAACGCATAACGCATAACGGATAACGCATAACGCATAACGCATAACGCATAACGCATAACGCATAACGCATAACGCATAACGCATAACGCATAACGCATAACGCATAACGCATAACGCATAACGCATAACGCATAACGCATAACGCATAACGCATAACGCATAACGCATAACGCATAACGCATAACGCATAACGCATAACGCATAACGCATAACGCATAACGCATAACGCATAACGCATAACGCATAACGCATAACGCATAACGCATAACGCATAACGCATAACGCATAACGCATAACGCATAACGCATAACGCATAACGCATAACGCATAACGCATAACGCATAACGCATAACGCATAACGCATAACGCATAACGCATAACGCTTAACGCATAACGCATAACGCATAACGCATAACGCATAACGCATAACGCATAACGCATAACGCATAACGCATAACGCATAACCCATAACGCATAACGCATAACGCATAACGCATAACGGATAACGCAAGACGCATAACGCATAACGCATAAAGCATAACGCATAACGCATAACGCATAACGCATAACGCATAACGCATAACGCATAACGCATAACGCATAACGCATAACGCATAACGCATAACGCATAACGCATAACGCATAACGCATAACGCATAACGCATAACGCATAACGCATAACGCATAACGCATAACGCATAACGCATAACGCATAACGCATAACGCATAACGCATAACGCATAACACATAACGCATAACGCATAACGCATAACGCATAATGCATAACGCACAACGCATAACGCATAACGCATAACGCATAACGCATAACGCATAACGCATAACGCATAACGCATAACGCATAACGCATAACGCATAACGCATAACGCATAACGCATAACGCATAACACATAACGCATAACGCATAACGCATAACGCATAACGCATAACACATAACGCATAACGCATAACGCTTAACGCATAACGTCTAACGCATAACGCGTAACGCATAATGCATAACGCATAACGCTTAACGCATAGCCCATAACGCATAACGCATAACGCATAACGCATCGCGCATAACGCATAACGCATAACGCATAACGCATAACGCATAACGCATAACGCATAACGCATAACGCATAACGCTTTACGCATAACGCATAACGCATAACGCATAACGCATAACGGATAACGCAAGACGCATAACGCATAACGCATAAAGCATAACGCATAACGCATAACGCATAACGCATAACGCATAACGCATAACGCATAACGCATAACGCATAACGCATAATGCATAACGCACAACGCATAACGCATAACGCATAACGCATAACGCATAACGCATAACGCATAACGCATAACGCATAACACATAACGCATAACACATAACGCATAACGCATAACGCATAACGCTTAACGCATAACGCCTAACGCATAACGCGTAACTCATAATGCATAACGCATAACGCTTAACGCATAGCCCATAACGCATAACGCATAACGCATCGCGCATAACGCATAACGGATAACGCATAACGCATAACGCATAACGGATAACGCATAACGCATAACGCATAACGCATAACGAATTACGCATAACGCATAACCCATAACGCATAACGCATAACGCATAACGCATAACGCATAACGCATAACGCATAACGCATAACGCAGAACGCATAACGCATAACGCATAACGCATAACGCATAACGCATAACGCATAACGCATAACGGATAACGCATAACGCTTAACGCATAACGCATTACGCATAACGCATAACGCATAATGCATAACGCATAACGCTTAACGCATAGCTCATAACGCATAACGCATAACGCATAACGCATAACGCATAACGCATAACGCATAACGCATAACGCATAACGAATTACGCATAACGCATATCGCATAACGCATAACGCTTAACGCATAACGCTTAACGCATAACGCATTACGCATAACGCATAACGCATAACGCATAACGCATAAAGCATAACGCATAACGCATAACGCATAACGCATAACGCATAACGCATAACGCATAACGCATAACGCATAACGCATAACGCATAACGCATAACGCATAACGCATAACGCATCGCGCATAACGCATAACGCATAACGCATAACGCATAACGCATAACGCATAACGCTTAACGCATAACGCCTAACGCATAACGGGTAACGCATAATGCATAACGCATAACGCATAACCCATAACGCATAACGCATAACGCATAACGCATAACGCATAACGCATAACGCATAACGCATAACGGATAACGCAAGACGCATAACGCATAACGCATAAAGCATAACGCATAACGCATAACGCATAACGCATAACGCTTAACGCATAACGCATTACGCATAACGCATAACGCATAATGCATAACGCATAACGCTTAACGCATAGCTCATAACGCATAACGCATAACGCATAACGCATAACCCATAACCCATAACGCATAACGCATAACGCATAACGCATAACGCTTAACGCATAACGCATAACGGATAACGCATAACGGATAACGCATAACGCATAACACATAACGCATAACGCATAACGCATAACGGATAACGCATAACGCATAACGCATAACGCATAACGGATAACGCATAACGCATAACGCATAACGCATAACGCATAACGCATAACGCATAACGCATAACGCATAACGCATAACGCATAACGCATAACGCATAACGCATAACGCATAATGCATAACGCATAACGCATAACGCATAACGGATAACGCATAACGCATAACGCATAACGCATAACGGATAACGCATAACGCATAACGCATAACGCATAACGCATAACGCATAACGCATAACGCATAACGCATAACGCATAACGCATAACGCATAACGCATAACGCATAACGCATAATGCATAACGCATAACGCTTAACGCATAGCTCATAACGCATAACTCATAACGCTTAACGCATAACGCATAACGCATAACGCATAACGCATAACGCATAACGCATAACGCATAACGCATAACGCATAACGCATAACGCATAACGCATAACGCATAACGCATAACGCATAACGCATAACGCATAACGCATAACGCATAACGCATAACGCATAACGCATAACGCATAACGCATAACGCATAACGCATAACGCATAACGCATAACGCATAACGCATAACGCATAACGCATAACGCATAACGCATAACGCATAACGCATAACGCATAACGCATAACGCATAACGCATAACGCTTAACGCATAACGCATAACGCATAACGCATAACGCATAACGCATAACGCATAACGCATAACGCATAACGCTTAACGCATAACGCATTACGCATAACGCATAACGCATAATGCATAACGCATAACGCTTAACGCATAGCTCATAACGCATAACGCATAACGCATAACGCATAACCCATAACCCATAACGCATAACGCATAACGCATAACGCATAACGCATAACGCATAACGCTTAACGCATAACGCATAACGGATAACGCATAACGGATAACGCATAACGCATAACGCATAACGCATAACGCATAACGCATAACGCATAACGCATAACGCATAACGCATAACGCATAACGCATAACGCATAACGCATAACGCATAACGCATAACGCATAACGCATAACGCATAACGCATAACGCATAACGCATAACGCATAACGCATAACGCATAACGCATAACGCATAACGCATAACGCATAACGCATAACGCATAACGCATAACGCATACCGCATAACGCATAACGCATAACGCATAACGGATAACGCATAACGCATAACGCATAACGCACAACGCATAACGCATAACGCATAACGCATAACGCATAACGCATAACGCATAACGCATAACGCATAACACATAACGCATAACACATAACGCATAACGCATAACGCATAACGCTTAACGCATAACGCCTAACGCATAACGCGTAACTCATAATGCATAACGCATAACGCTTAACGCATAGCCCATAACGCATAACGCATAACGCATCGCGCATAACGCATAACGGATAACGCATAACGCATAACGCATAACGGATAACGCATAACGCATAACGCATAACGCATAACGCATAACGAATTACGCATAACGCATAACCCATAACGCATAACGCATAACGCATAACGCATAACGCATAACGCATAACGCATAACGCATAACGCATAACGCATAACGCATAACGCATAACGCATAACGCATAACGCATAACGCATAACGGATAACGCATAACGCTTAACGCATAACGCATTACGCATAACGCATAACGCATAATGCATAACGCATAACGCTTAACGCATAACGCATTACGCATAACGCATAACGCATAACGGATAACGCATGACGCATAACGCATAACGCATAACGCATAACGCATAACGCATAACGCATAACGCATAACGCATAACGCATAACGCATAACGCATAACGCATAACGCATAACGCATAACGCATAACGCATAACGCATAACGCATAACGCATAACGCATAACGCATAACGCATAACGCATAACACATAACGCATAACGCATAACGCATAACGCATAACGCATAACGCATCGCGCATAACGCATAACGCATAACGCATAACGCATAACGCATAACGCTTAACGCATAACGCCTAACGCATAACGGGTAACGCATAATGCATAACGCATAACGCATAACCCATAACGCATAACGCATAACGCATAATGCATAACGCATAACGCTTAACGCATAGCTGATAACGCATAACGCATAGCCCATAACGCATAACGCATAACGCATAACGCATAATTCATAACGCATAACGCATAACACATAACGCATAACGCATAACGCATAACGCATAACGCATAACGCATAACGCATAACGCATAACGCATCGCGCATAACGCATAACGCATAACGCATAACGCATAACGCTTAACGCATAACGCCTAACGCATAACGCGTAACGCATAATGCATAACGCATAACGCATAACCCATAACGCATAACGCATAACGCATAACGCATAACGCATAACGCATAACGCATAACGGATAACGCAAGACGCATAACGCATAACGCATAAAGCATAACGCATAACGCATAACGCATAACGCATAACGCATAACGCATAACGGATAACGCATAACGCATAACGCATAACGCATAACGCATAACGCATAACGCATAACGCATAACGCATAACGCATAATGCATAACGCATAACGCTTAACGCATAGCTCATAACGCATAACTCATAACGCTTAACGCATAACGCATAACGCATAACGCATAACGCATAACGCATAACGCATAACGCATAACGCATAACGCAAAACGCATAACGCATAACGCATAACGCATAACGCATAACGCATAACGCATAACGCATAACGCATAACGCATAACGCATAACGCATAACGCATAACGCATAACGCATAACGCATAACGCATAACGCATAACGCATAACGCATAACGCATAACGCATAACGCATAACGCATAACGCATAACGCATAACGCATAACGCATAACGCATAACGCATAACGCATAACGCATAACGCATAACGCATAACGCATAACGCATAACGCATAACGCTTAACGCATAACGCATAACGCATAACGCATAACGCATAACGCATAACGCATAACGCATAACGCATAACGCATATCGCATAACGCATAACGCATAACGGATAACGCATAACGCATAACGCATAGCGCATAACGCATAACGCATAACGCATAACGCATAACGCATAACGCATAATGCATAACGCATAACGCATAACGCATAACGCATAACGCAAAACGCATAACGCTTAACGCATAACGCATAACGCATAACGCATAACGCATAACGCATAACGCATAACGCTTAACGCATAACGCATTACGCATAACGCATAACGCATAATGCATAACGCATAACGCTTAACGCATAGCTCATAACGCATAACGCATAACGCATAACGCATAACCCATAACCCATAACGCATAACGCATAACGCATAACGCATAACGCATAACGCTTAACGCATAACGCATAACGGATAACGCATAACGGATAACGCATAACGCATAACACATAACGCATAACGCATAACGCATAACGCATAACGCATAACGCATAACGCATAACGCATAACGCATAACGCATAACGCATAACGCATAACGCATAACGCATAACGCATAACGCATAACGCATAACGCATAACGCATAACGCATAACGCATAACGCATAACGCATAACGCATAACGCATAACGCATAACGCATATCGCATAACGCATAACGCATAACGGATAACGCATAACGCATAACGCATAGCGCATAACGAATAACGCATAACGCATAACCCATAACGCATAACGCATAACGCATAACGCATAACGCATAACGCATAACACATACCGCATAACGCATAACGCATAACGCTTAACGCATAACGCATAACGCATAACGCATAACGCATAACGCATAACGCATAACGCATAACGCATAACGCATAACGCATAACACATAACGCATAACGCATAACGCATAACGCTTAACGCATAACGCGTAACGCATAACGCGTAACGCATAATGCATAACGCATAACGCTTAACGCATAGCCCATAACGCATAACGCATAACGCATAACGCATAACGCATAACGCATAACGCATAACGCATAACGCATAACGCATAACGCATAACGCATAACGCATAACGCATAACGCATAACGCATAACGCATAACGCATAACGCATAACGCATAACGCTTAACGCATAACGCATTACGCATAACGCATAACGCATAATGCATAACGCATAACGCTTAACGCATAGCTCATAACGCATAACGCATAACGCATAACGCATAACCCATAACCCATAACGCATAACGCATAACGCATAACGCATAACGCATAACGCATAACGCTTAACGCATAACGCATTACCCATAACGCATTACGCATAACGCATAACGCATAACGCATAACGCATAACGCATAACGCATAACGCATAACGCATAACGCATAACGCATAACGCATAACGCATAACGCATAACGCATAACCCATAACCCATAACGCATAACGCATAACGCATAACGCATAACGCATAACGCATAACGCATAACGCATAACGCATAACGCATAACGCATAACGCTTAACGCATAACGCATAACGCATAACGCATAACGCATAACGCATAACGCATAACGCATAACGCATAACGCATAACGCATAACGCATATCGCATAACGCATAACGCATAACGGATAACGCATAACGCATAACGCATAGCGCATAACGAATAACGCATAACGCATAACCCATAACGCATAACGCATAACGCATAACGCATAACGCATAACGCATAACACATACCGCATAACGCATAACGCATAACGCTTAACGCATAACGCATAACGCATAACGCATAACGCATAACGCATAACGCATAACGCATAACGCATAACGCATAACGCATAACGCATAACGCATAACGCATAACGCATAACGCATAACGCATAACGCATAACGCATAACGCATAACGCATAACGCATAACGCATAACGCACAACGGATAACGCATAACGCATAACGCATAACGGATAACGCATAACGCATAACGCATAACGCATAACGCATAACGCATAACGCATAACGCATAACGCATAACGCATAACGCATAACGCATAACGCATAACGCATAACGCATAACGCATAACGCATAACGCATAACGCATAACGCATAACGCATAACGCATAACGCTTAACGCATAACGCATAACGCATAACGCATAACGCATAACGCATTACCCATAACGCATTACGCATTACGCATAACGCATAACGCATAACGCATAACGCATAACGCATAACGCATAACGCATAACGCATAACGCATAACGCATAACGCATAACGCATAACGCATAACGCATAACGCATAACCCATAACCCATAACGCATAACGCATAACGCATAACGCATAACGCATAACGCATAACGCATAACGCATAACGCATTACGCATAACGCATAACGCATAATGCATAACGCATAACGCTTAACGCATAGCTCATAACGCATAACGCATAACGCTTAACGCATAACGCATAACGGATAACGCATAACGGATAACGCATAACGCATAACACATATCGCATAACGCATAACGCATAACGCATAACGCATAACGCATAACGCATAACACATAACGCATAACGCATAACGCATAACGCATAACGCATAACGCATAACGCATAACGCATAACGCATAACGCATAACGCATAACGCATAACGCATAACGCATAACGCATTACGCATAACGCATAACGCATAATGCATAACGCATAACGCTTAACGCATAGCTGATAACGCATAACGCATTACACATAACGCATAACGCATAACGCATAACGCATAACGCATAACGCATAACGCATAACGCATAACGCATAACGCATAACGCATAACGCATAACGCATAACGCATAACGCATAACGCATAACGCATAACGCATAACGCATAACGCATAACGCATAACGCATAACGCATAACGCATAACGCATAACGCATAACGCATAACGCATAACGCATAACGCATAACGCATAACGCATAACGCTTAACGCATAACGCATTACGCATAACGCATAACGCATAATGCATAACGCATAACGCTTAACGCATAGCTCATAACGCATAACGCATAACGCATAACGCATAACGCATAACGCATAACGCATAACGCATAACGCATAACGCATAACGCATAACGCATAACGCATAACGCATTACGCATAAAGCATAACGCATAATGCATAACGCATAACGCTTAACGCATAGCTGATAACGCATAACGCATAGCCCATAACGCATAACGCATAACGCATCGCGCATAACGCATAACGGATAACGCATAACGCATAACGCATAATGCATAACGGATTACGCATAACGCATATCGCATAACGCATAACGCATAACGAATTACGCATAACGCATAACCCATAACGCATAACGCATAACGCATAACGGATAACGCAAGACGCATAACGCATAACGCATAAAGCATAACGCATAACGCATAACGCATAACGCATAACGCATAACGCATAACGCATAACGCATAACGCATAACGCATAACGCATAACGCATAACGCATAACGCATAACGCATAACGCATAACGCATACCGCATAACGCATAATGCATAACGCACAACGCATAACGCATAACGCATAACGCATAACGCATAACGCACAAAGCATAACGCATAACGCATAACGCATAACGCATGACGCATAACGCATAACGCATAACGCATAACGCTTAACGCATAACGGATAACGCATAACGCATAACGCATAACGCATAACGCATAACGCATAACGCATAACCCATAACGCATAACGCATAACGCATAACGCATAACGCATAACGCATAACGCATGACGCATAACGCATAACGCATAACGCATAACGCATAACGCATAACGCATAACGCATAACGCATAACGCATAACGCATAACGCATAACGCATAACGCATAACGCATAGCGCATAACGCATAACGCATAACGCATAACGCATGACGCATAACGCATAACGCATAACGCATAACGCATAACGCATAACGCATAACACATAACGCATAACGCATAACGCATAACGCATAACGCATAACGCATAACGCATAACGCATAACGCATAACGCATAACGCATAACGCATAACGCATAACGCATAACGCTTAGCCCATAACGCTTAACGCATAACGCATCGCGCATAACGCATAACGGATAACGCATAACGCATAACGCATAACGCATAACGCATAACGGATAACGCATAACGCATAACGCATAGCGCATAACGAATAACGCATAACGCATAACCCATAACGCATAACGCATAACGCATAACGCATAACGCATAACGCATAACGCATAACGCATAACGCATAACGCATAACGCATAAAGCATAACGCATAACGCATAACGCATAACGCATAACGCATAACGCATAACGCATAACGCATAACGCATAACGCATAACGCATAACGCATAACGCATAACGCATAACGCATAACGCATAACGCATAACGCATAACGCATAACGCATAACGCATAACGCATAGCGCATAACGCATAACGCATAACGCATAACGCATAACGCATAACGCATAACGCATAACGCATAACGCATAACGCATGACGCATAACGCATAACGCATAACGCATAACGCAAACCGCATAACGCATAACGCATAAATCACAACGCATAACGCATAACGCATAACGCATAACGCATGACGCATAACGCATAACGCATAACGCATAACGCATAACGCATAACGCATAACGCATAACGCATAACGCATAACGCATAACGCATAACGCATAACGCATAACGCATAACGCATAACGCATAACGCATAACGCATAACGCATAACGCATAACGCATAACGCATAACGCATAACGCATAACGCATAACGCATAACGCATAACGCATAACGCATAACGCATAACGCATAACGCATAACGCATAACGCATAACGCATAACGCATAACGCATAACGCATAACGCATAACGCATAACGCATAACGCATAACGCATAACGCATAACGCATAACGCATAACGCATAACGCATAACGCATAACGCATAACGCATAACGCATAACGCATAACGCATAACGCTTAACGCATAACGCATAACGCATAACGCATAACGCATAACGCATAACGCATAACGCATAACGCATAACGCATAACGCATAACGCATAACGCATAACCCATAACGCATAACGCATAACGCATAACGCTTAACGCATAACGCCTAACGCATAACGCGTAACGCATAATGCATAACGCATAACGCTTAACGCATAGCCCATAACGCATAACGCATAACGCATAACGCATAACGCATAACGCATAACGCATAACGCTTAACGCATAACGCATTACGCATAACGCATAACGCATAATGCATAACGCATAACGCTTAACGCATAGCTCATAATGCATAACGCATAACGCATAACGCATAACGCATAACGCATAACGCATAACGCATAACGCATAACGGATAACGCAAGACGCATAACGCATAACGCATAAAGCATAACGCATAACGCATAACGCATAACGCATAACGCATAACGCATAACGCATAACGCATACCGCATAACGCATAATGCATAACGCACAACGCATAACGCATAACGCATAACGCATAACGCATAACGCATAACGCTTAACGCATAACGCATAACGCATAACGCATAACGCATAACGCATAACGCATAACGGATAACGCATAACGCATAACGCATAACGGATAACGCATAACGCAAAACGCATAACGCATAACGCATAACGCATAACGCATAACGCATAACGCATAACGCATAACGCATAACGCATAACGCATAACGCATAACGCATAACGCATAACGCATTACGCATAACGCATAACGCATAATGCATAACGCATAACGCTTAACGCATAGCTGATAACGCATAACGCATAGCCCATAACGCATAACGCATAACGCATCGCGCATAACGCATAACGGATAACGCATAACGCATAACGCATAATGCATAACGGATAACGCATAACGCATATCGCATAACGCATAACGCATAACGAATTACGCATAACGCATAACCCATAACGCATAACGCATAACGCATAACGCTTAACGCATAGCCCATAACGCTTAACGCATAACGCATAGCCCATAACGCATAACGCATAACGCATAACGCATAATGCATAACGGATAACGCATAACGCATATCGCATAACGCATAACGCATAACGAATTACGCATAACGCATAACCCATAACGCATAACGCATAACGCATAACGCTTAACGCATAGCCCATAACGCTTAACGCATAACGCATGACGCATAACGCATAACGCATAACGCATAACGCAAACCGCATAACGCATAACGCATAAATCACAACGCATAACGCATAACGCATAACGCATAACGCAAAACGCATAACGCATAACGCATAACGCATAACGCATAACGCATAACGCATAACGCATAACGCATAACGCATAACGCATAACGCATAACGCATAACGCATAACGCATAACGCATAACGCATAACGCATAACGCATAACGCATAACGCATAACGCATAACGCATAACGCATAACGCATAACGCATAACGCATAACACATAACGCATAACGCATAACGCATAACGCATAACGCATAACGCATAACGCATAACGCATCGCGCATAACGCATAACGCATAACGCATAACGAATAACGCATAACGCTTAACGCATAACGCCTAACGCATAACGGGTAACGCATAATGCATAACGCATAACGCATAACCCATAACGCATAACGCATAACGCATAACGCATAACGCATAACGCATAACGGATAACGCAAGACGCATAACGCATAACGCATAAAGCATAACGCATAACGCATAACGCATAACGCATAACGCATAACGCATAACGCATAACGCATAACGGATAACGCATAACGCATAACGCATAACGGATAACGCATAACGCATAACGCATAACGCATAACGCATAACGCATAACGCATAACGCATAACGCATAACGCATAACGCATAACGCATAACGCATAACGCATAACGCATAGCGCATAACGCATAACGCATAACGCATAACGCATAACGCATAACGCATAACGCATAACGCATAACGCATAACGCATGACGCATAACGCATAACGCATAACGCATAACGCAAACCGCATAACGCATTACGCATAAATCACAACGCATAACGCATAACGCATAACGCATAACGCATGACGCATAACGCATAACGCATAACGCATAACGCATAACGCATAACGCATAACGCATAACGCATAACGCATAACGCATAACGCATAACGCATAACGCATAACGCATAACGCATAACGCATAACGCATAACGCATAACGCATAACGCATAACGCATAACGCATAACGCATAACGCATAACGCATAACGCCTAACGCATAACGCGTAACGCATAATGCATAACGCATAACGCTTAACGCATAGCCCATAACGCATAACGCATAACGCATAACGCATAACGCATAACGCATAACGCATAACGCTTAACGCATAACGCATTACGCATAACGCATAACGCATAATGCATAACGCATAACGCTTAACGCATAGCTCATAATGCATAACGCATAACGCATAACGCATAACGCATAACGCATAACGCGTAACGCATAATGCATAACGCATAACGCTTAACGCATAGCCCATAACGCATAACGCATCGCGCATAACGCATAACGGATAACGCATAACGCATAACGCATAACGCATAACGCATAACGCATAACGCATAACGCATAACGCATAACGCATAACGCATAACGCATAACGCATAACGCATAACGCATAACGCATAACGCATAACGCATAACGCATAACGCATAACGCATAACGCATAACGCATAACGCATAACGCATAACGCATAACGCATAACGCATAACGCATAACGCATAACGCATAACGCATAACGCATAACGCCTAACGCATAACGCGTAACGCATAATGCATAACGCATAACGCTTAACGCATAGCCCATAACGCATAACGCATAACGCATAACGCACAACGCATAACGCATAACGCATAACGCTTAACGCATAACGCATTACGCATAACGCATAACGCATAATGCATAACGCATAACGCTTAACGCATAGCTCATAATGCATAACGCATAACGCATAACGCATAACGCATAACGCATAACGCATAACGGATAACGCAAGACGCATAACGCATAACGCATAAAGCATAACGCATAACGCATAACGCATAACGCATAACGCATAACGCATAACGCATAACGCATACCGCATAACGCATAATGCATAACGCACAACGCATAACGCATAACGCATAACGCATAACGCATAACGCATAACGCTTAACGCATAACGCATAACGCATAACGCATAACGCATAACGCATAACGCATAACGGATAACGCATAACGCATAACGCATAACGGATAACGCATAACGCAAAACGCATAACGCATAACGCATAACGCATAACGCATAACGCATAACGCATAACGCATAACGCATAACGCATAACGCATAACGCATAACGCATAACGCATTACGCATAACGCATAACGCATAATGCATAACGCATAACGCTTAACGCATAGCTGATAACGCATAACGCATCGCGCATAACGCATAACGGATAACGCATAACGCATAACGCATAATGCATAACGGATAACGCATAACGCATATCGCATAACGCATAACGCATAACGAATTACGCATAACGCATAACCCATAACGCATAACGCATAACGCATAACGCTTAACGCATAGCCCATAACGCTTAACGCATAACGCATAGCCCATAACGCATAACGCATAACGCATAACGCATAATGCATAACGGATAACGCATAACGCATATCGCATAACGCATAACGCATAACGAATTACGCATAACGCATAACGCATAACCCATAACGCATAACGCATAACGCATAACGCTTAACGCATAGCCCATAACGCTTAACGCATAACGCATGACGCATAACGCATAACGCATAACGCATAACGCAAACCGCATAACGCATAACGCATAAATCACAACGCATAACGCATAACGCATAACGCATAACGCAAAACGCATAACGCATAACGCATAACGCATAACGGATAACGCATAACGCATAACGGATAACGCATAACGCATAACGCATAACGCATAACGCATAACGCATAACGCATAACGCATTACGAATAACGCATAACGCATAATGCATAACGCATAACGCTTAACGCATAGCTGATAACGCATAACGCATAACACATAACGCATAACGCATAACGCATAACGCATAACGCATAACGCATAACGCATAACGCATAACGCATAACGCATAACGCATAACGCATAACGCATAACGCATAACGCATAACACATAACGCATAACGCATAACGCATAACGCATAACGCATAACGCATAACGCATAACGCATAACGCATAACGCATAACGCATAACGCATAACGCATAACGCATAACGCATAACGCATAACGCATAACGCATAACGCATAACGCATAACGCATAACGTATAACGCATAACGCATAACACATAACGCATAACACATAACGCATAACGCATAACGCATAACGCTTAACGCATAACGCCTAACGCATAACGCGTAACTCATAATGCATAACGCATAACGCTTAACGCATAGCCCATAACGCATAACGCATAACGCATCGCGCATAACGCATAACGGATAACGCATAACGCATAACGCATAACGGATAACGCATAACGCATAACGCATAACGCATAACGAATTACGCATAACGCATAACCCATAACGCATAACGCATAACGCATAACGCATAACGCATAACGCATAACGCATAACGCATAACGCATAACGCATAACGCATAACGCATAACGCATAACGCATAACGCATAACGCATAACGCATAACGCATAACGCATAACGCATAACGCATAACGGATAACGCATAACGCTTAACGCATAACGCATTACGCATAACGCATAACGCATAACGCATAATGCATAACGCATAACGCTTAACGCATAGCTCATAACGCATAACTCATAACGCTTAACGCATAACGCATAACGCATAACGCATAACGCATAACGCATAACGCATAACGCATAACGCATAACGCATAACGCATAACGCATAACGCATAACGCATAACGCATAACGCATAACGCATAACGCATAACGCATAACGCATAACGCATAACGCATAACGCATAACGCATAACGCATAACGCATAACGCATAACGCATAACGCATAACGCATAACGCATAACGCATAACGCATAACGCATAACGCATAACGCATAACGCATAACGCATAACGCATAACGCATAACGCATAACGCATAACGCATAACGCATAACGCATAACGCATAACGCATAACGCTTAACGCATAACGCATAACGCATAACGCATAACGCATAACGCATAACGCATAACGCATAACGCTTAACGCATAACGCATTACGCATAACGCATAACGCATCGCGCATAACGCATAGCGCATAACGAATAACGCATAACGCATAACCCATAACGCATAACGCATAACGCATAACGCATAACGCATAACGCATAACGCATAACGCATAACGCATAACACATACCGCATAACGCATAACGCATAACGCTTAACGCATAACGCATAACGCATAACGCATAACGCATAACGCATAACGCATAACGCATAACGCATAACGCATAACGCATAACGCATAACGCATAACGCATAACGCATAACGCATAACGCATAACGCATAACGCATAACGCATAACGCATAACGCATAACGCATAACGCATAACGCACAACGGATAACGCATAACGCATAACGGATAACGCATAACGCATAACGCATAACGCATAACGCATAACGCATAACGCATAACGCATAACGCATAACGCATAACGCATAACGCATAACGCATAACGCATAACGCATAACGCATAACGCATAACGCATAACGCATAACGCATAACGCATAACGCATAACGCATAACGCATAACGCATAACGCATAACGCATAACGCTTAACGCATAACGCATAACGCATAACGCATAACGCATAACGCATTACCCATAACGCATTACGCATAACGCATAACGCATAACGCATAACGCATAACGCATAACGCATAACGCATAACGCATAACGCATAACGCATAACGCATAACGCATAACCCATAACCCATAACGCATAACGCATAACGCATAACGCATAACGCATAACGCATAACGCATAACGCATAACGCATAACGCATAACGCATAACGCATAACGCATAACGCATAACGCATAACGCATAACGCATAACGCATAACGCATAACGCATAACGCATAACGCATAACGCATAACGCATAACGCATAACGCTTAACGCATAACGCATTACGCATAACGCATAACGCATAATGCATAACGCATAACGCTTAACGCATAGCTCATAACGCATAACGCATAACGCTTAACGCATAACGCATAACGGATAACGCATAACGGATAACGCATAACGCATAACACATAACGCATAACGCATAACGCATAACGCATAACGCATAACGCATAACGCATAACGCATAACGCATAACGCATAACGCATAACGCATAACGCATAACGCATAACGCATAACGCATAACGCATAACGCATAACGCATAACGCATAACGCATAACGCATAACGCATGACGCATAACGCATAACGCATAACGCATAACGCATAACGCATAACGCATAACGCATTACGCATAACGCATAACGCATAACGCATAACGCATAACGCATAACGCATAACGCATAACGCATAACGCATAACGTATAACGCATAACGCATAACGCATAACGCATAACGCATAACGCATAACGCATAACGCATAACGCATAACGCATAACGCATAACGCATAACGCTTAACGCATAACGCATAACGCATAACGCATAACGCATAACGCATAACGCATAACGCATAACGCATAACGCTTAACGCATAACGCATTACGCATAACGCATAACGCATAAGGCATAACGCATAACGCTTAACGCATAGCTCATAACGCATAACGCATAACGCATAACGCATAACCCATAACCCATAACGCATAACGCATAACGCATAACGCATAACGCATAACGCATAACGCTTAACGCATAACGCATAACGGATAACGCATAACGGATAACCCATAACGCATAACACATAACGCATAACGCATAACGCATAACGCATAACGCATAACGCATAACGCATAACGCATAACGCATAACGCATAACGCATAACGCATAACGCATAACGCATAACGCATAACGCATAACGCATAACGCATAACGCATAACGCATAACGCATAACGCATAACGCATAACGCATAACGCATAACACATACCGCATAACGCATAACGCATAACGCTTAACGCATAACGCATAACGCATAACGCATAACGCATAACGCATAACGCATAACGCATAACGCATAACGCATAACGCATAACGCATAACGCATAACGCATAACGCATAACGCATAACGCATAACGCATAACGCATAACGCATAACGCATAACGCACAACGGATAACGCATAACGCATAACGGATAACGCATAACGCATAACGCATAACGCATAACGCATAACGCATAACGCATAACGCATAACGCATAACGCATAACGCATAACGCATAACGCATAACGCATAACGCATAACGCATAACGCTTAACGCATAACGCATAACGCATAACGCATAACGCATAACGCATTACCCATAACGCATTACGCATAACGCATAACGCATAACGCATAACGCATAACGCATAACGCATAACGCATAACGCATAACGCATAACGCATAACGCATAACGCATAACCCATAACCCATAACGCATAACGCATAAGGCATAACGCATAACGCATAACGCATAACGCATAACGCATAACGCATAACGCATAACGCATAACGCATAACGCATAACGCATAACGCATAACGCATAACGCATAACGCATAACGCATAACGCATAACGCATAACGCATAACGCATAACGCATAACGCATAACGCATAACGCATAACGCATAACGCATAACGCATAACGCATAACGCTTAACGCATAACGCATTACGCATAACGCATAACGCATAAGGCATAACGCATAACGCTTAACGCATAGCTCATAACGCATAACGCATAACGCATAACGCATAACCCATAACCCATAACGCATAACGCATAACGCATAACGCATAACGCATAACGCTTAACGCATAACGCATAACGGATAACGCATAACGGATAACCCATAACGCATAACACATAACGCATAACGCATAACGCATAACGCATAACGCATAACGCATAACGCATAACGCATAACGCATAACGCATAACGCATAACGCATAACGCATAACGCATAACGCATAACGCATAACGCATAACGCATAACGCATAACGCATAACGCATAACGCATAACGCATAACGCATAACGCATAACACATACCGCATAACGCATAACGCATAACGCTTAACGCATAACGCATAACGCATAACGCATAACGCATAACGCATAACGCATAACGCATAACGCATAACGCATAACGCATAACGCATAACGCATAACGCATAACGCATAACGCATAACGCATAACGCATAACGCATAACGCATAACGCATAACGCATAACGCATAACGCACAACGGATAACGCATAACGCATAACGGATAACGCATAACGCATAACGCATAACGCATAACGCATAACGCATAACGCATAACGCATAACGCATAACGCATAACGCATAACGCATAACGCATAACGCATAACGCTTAACGCATAACGCATAACGCATAACGCATAACGCATAACGCATTACCCATAACGCATTACGCATAACGCATAACGCATAACGCATAAGGCATAACGCATAACGCTTAACGCATAGCTCATAACGCATAACGCATAACGCATAACGCATAACCCATAACCCATAACGCATAACGCATAACGCATAACGCATAACGCATAACGCTTAACGCATAACGCATAACGCATAACGCATAACGCATAACGCATAACGCATAACGCATAACGCATAACGCATAACGCATAACGCATAACGCATAACGCATAACGCATAACGCATAACGCATAACGCATAACGCATAACGCATAACACATACCGCATAACGCATAACGCATAACGCATAACGCATAACGCATAACGCTTAACGCATAACGCATAACGCATAACGCATAACGCATAACGCATAACGCATAACGCATAACGCATAACGCATAACGCATAACGCATAACGCATAACGCATAACGCATAACGCATAACGCATAACGCATAACGCATAACGCACAACGGATAACGCATAACGCATAACGGATAACGCATAACGCATAACGCATAACGGATAACGCATAACGCATAACGCATAACGCATAACGCATAACGCATAACGCATAACGCATAACGCATAACGCATAACGCATAACGCATAACGCATAACGCATAACGCATAACGCTTAACGCATAACGCATAACGCATAACGCATAACGCATAACGCATTACCCATAACGCATTACGCATAACGCATAACGCATAACGCATAACGCATAACGCATAACGCATAACGCATAACGCATAACGCATAACGCATAACGCATAACGCATAACGCATAACCCATAACCCATAACGCATAACGCATAACGCATAACGCATAACGCATAACGCATAACGCATAACGCATAACGCATAACGCATAACGCATAACGCATAACGCATAACGCATAACGCATAACGCATAACGCATAACGCATAACGCATAACGCATAACGCATAACGCATAACGCATAACGCATAACGCATAACGCATAACGCATAACGCATAACGCATAACGCATAACGCATAACGCATAACGCATAACGCATAACGCATAACGCATAACGCATAACGCATAACGCATAACGCATAACGCATAACGCATAACGCTTAACGCATAACGCATAACGCATAACGCATAACGCATAACGCATAACGCATAACGCATAACGCATAACGCTTAACGCATAACGCATTACGCATAACGCATAACGCATAAGGCATAACGCATAACGCTTAACGCATAGCTCATAACGCATAACGCATAACGCATAACGCATAACCCATAACCCATAACGCATAACGCATAACGCATAACGCATAACGCATAACGCTTAACGCATAACGCATAACGGATAACGCATAACGGATAACCCATAACGCATAACACATAACGCATAACGCATAACGCATAACGCATAACGCATAACGCATAACGCATAACGCATAACGCATAACGCATAACGCATAACGCATAACGCATAACGCATAACGCATAACGCATAACGCATAACGCATAACGCATAACGCATAACGCATAACGCATAACGCATAACGCATAACGCATAACGCATAACGCATAACGCATAACGCATAACACATACCGCATAACGCATAACGCATAACGCTTAACGCATAACGCATAACGCATAACGCATAACGCATAACGCATAACGCATAACGCATAACGCATAACGCATAACGCATAACGCATAACGCATAACGCATAACGCATAACGCATAACGCATAACGCATAACGCATAACGCATAACGCATAACGCATAACGCATAACGCATAACGCACAACGGATAACGCATAACGGATAACGCATAACGCATAACGCATAACGCATAACGCATAACGCATAACGCATAACGCATAACGCATAACGCATAACGCATAACGCATAACGCATAACGCATAACGCATAACGCATAACGCATAACGCATAACGCATAACGCATAACGCATAACGCATAACGCATAACGCATAACGCATAACGCATAACGCATAACGCATAACGCATAACGCATAACGCATAACGCATAACGCATAACGCATAACGCATAACGCATAACGCATAACGCATAACGCATAACGCTTAACGCATAACGCAAAACGCATAACGCATAACGCATAACGCATAACGCATAACGCATAACGCATAACGCATAACGCATAACGCATAACGCATAACGCATAACGCATAACGCATAACGCATAACGCATGACGCATAACGCATAACGCATAACGCATAACGCATAACGCATAACGCATAACGCATTACGCATAACGCATAACGCATAATGCATAACGCATAACGCTTAACGCATAGCTGATAACGCATAACGCATAACACATAACGCATAACGCATAACGCATAACGCATAACGCATAACGCATAACGCATAACGCATAACGCATAACGCATAACGCATAACGCATAACGCATAACGCATAACGCATAACGCATAACGCATAACGCATAACGCATAACGCATAACGCATAACGCATAACGCATAACGCATAACGCATAACGCATAACGCATAACGCATAACGCATAACGCATAACGCATAACGCATAACGCATAACGCATAACGCATAACGCATAACGCATAACGCATAACGCATAACGCATAACGCATAACGCATAACGCATAACGCATAACGCATAACGCATAACGGATAACGCAAGACGCATAACGCATAACGCATAAAGCATAACGCATAACGCATAACGCATAACGCATAACGCATAACGCATAACGCATAACGCATAACGCATACCGCATAACGCATAATGCATAACGCACAACGCATAACGCATAACGCATAACGCATAACGCATAACGCATAACGCTTAACGCATAACGCATAACGCATAACGCATAACGCATAACGCATAATGCATAACGCATAACGCTTAACGCATAGCTGATAACGCATAACGCATCGCGCATAACGCATAACGGATAACGCATAACGCATAACGCATAATGCATAACGGATAACGCATAACGCATATCGCATAACGCATAACGCATAACGAATTACGCATAACGCATAACCCATAACGCATAACGCATAACGCATAACGCTTAACGCATAGCCCATAACGCTTAACGCATAACGCATAGCCCATAACGCATAACGCATAACGCATAACGCATAATGCATAACGGATAACGCATAACGCATATCGCATAACGCATAACGCATAACGAATTACGCATAACGCATAACGCATAACCCATAACGCATAACGCATAACGCATAACGCTTAACGCATAGCCCATAACGCTTAACGCATAACGCATGACGCATAACGCATAACGCATAACGCATAACGCAAACCGCATAACGCATAACGCATAAATCACAACGCATAACGCATAACGCATAACGCATAACGCAAAACGCATAACGCATAACGCATAACGCATAACGCATAACGCATAACGCATAACGCATAACGCATAACGCATAACGCATAACGCATAACGCATAACGCTTAACGCATAACGCATCGCGCATAACGCATAACGGATAACGCATAACGCATAACGCATAACGCATAACGCATAACGGATAACGCATAACGCATAACGCATAACGCATAACGCATAACGCATAACGCATAACGCATAACGCATAACGCATAACGCATAACGCATAACGCATAACGCATAACGCATAACGCATAACGCATAACGCATAACGCATAACGCATAACGCATAACGCATAACGCATAACGCATAACGCATAACGCATAACGCATAACGCATAACGCATAACGCATAACGCATAACGCATAACGCATAACGCATAACGCATAACGCATAACGCATAACGCATAACGCATAACGCATAACGCATAACGCATAACGGATAACGCATAACGCATAACGGATAACGCATAACGCATAACGCATAACGCATAACGCATAACGCATAACGCATAACGCATAACGCATAACGCATAACGCATAACGCATAACGCATAACGCATAACGCATAACGGATAACGCATAACGCATAACGCATAGCGCATAACGAATAACGCATAACGCATAACCCATAACGCATAACGCATAACGCATAACGCATAACGCATAACGCATAACACATACCGCATAACGCATAACGCATAACGCTTAACGCATAACGCATAACGCATAACGCATAACGCATAACGCATAACGCATAACGCATAACGCATAACGCATAACGCATAACGCATAACGCATAACGCATAACGCATAACGCATAACACATAACGCATAACGCATAACGCATAACGCATAAAGCATAACGCATAACGCATAACGAATAACGCATAACGCATAACGCATAACGCATAACGCATAACGCATAACGCATAACGCATAACGCATAACGCATAACGCATAACGCATAACGCATAACGCATAACGCATAACGCATAACGCATAACGCATAACGCATAACGCATAACGCATAACGCATAACGCATAACGCATAACGGATAACGCATAACGCATAACGCATAACGCATAACGAATTACGCATAACGCATAACCCATAACGCATAACGCATAACGCATAACGCATAACGCATAACGCATAACGCATAACGCATAACGCATAACGCATAACGGATAACGCATAACGCTTAACGCATAACGCATTACGCATAACGCATAACGCATAATGCATAACGCATAACGCTTAACGCATAGCTCATAACGCATAACGCATAACGCATAACGCATAACGCATAACGCATAACGCATAACGCATAACGAATTACGCATAACGCATATCGCATAACGCATAACGCTTAACGCATAACGCTTAACGCATAACGCATTACGCATAACGCATAACGCATAACGGATAACGCATGACGCATAACGCATAACGCATAACGCATAACGCATAACGCATAACGCATAACGCATAACGCATAACGCATAACGCATAACGCATAACGCATAACGCATAACGCATAACGCACAACGCTTAACGCATAACGCATTACGCATAACGCATAACGCATAATGCATAACGCATAACGCTTAACGCATAGCTCATAACGCATAACGCATAACGCATAACGCATAACCCATAACCCATAACGCATAACGCATAACGCATAACGCATAACGCATAACGCTTAACGCATAACGCATAACGGATAACGCATAACGGATAACCCATAACGCATAACACATAACGCATAACGCATAACGCATAACGCATAACGCATAACGCATAACGCATAACGCATAACGCATAACGCATAACGCATAACGCATAACGCATAACGCATAACGCATAACGCATAACGCATAACGCATAACGGATAACGCATAACGCATAACGCATAGCGCATAACGAATAACGCATAACGCATAACCCATAACGCATAACGCATAACGCATAACGCATAACGCATAACGCATAACACATACCGCATAACGCATAACGCATAACGCTTAACGCATAACGCATAACGCATAACGCATAACGCATAACGCATAACGCATAACGCATAACGCATAACGCATAACGCATAACGCATAACGCATAACGCATAACGCATAACGCATAACGCATAACGCATAACGCATAACGCATAACGCATAACGCATAACGCATAACGCATAACGCATAACGCATAACGCATAACGCATAACGCATAACGCATAACGCATAACGCATAACGGATAACGCATAACGCATAACGCATAACGCATAACGAATTACGCATAACGCATAACCCATAACGCATAACGCATAACGCATAACGCATAACGCATAACGCATAACGCATAACGCATAACGCATAACGCATAACGCATAACGCATAACGGATAACGCATAACGCTTAACGCATAACGCATTACGCATAACGCATAACGCATAATGCATAACGCATAACGCTTAACGCATAGCTCATAACGCATAACGCATAACGCATAACGCATAACGCATAACGCATAACGCATAACGCATAACGAATTACGCATAACGCATATCGCATAACGCATAACGCTTAACGCATAACGCTTAACGCATAACGCATTACGCATAACGCATAACGCATAACGGATAACGCATGACGCATAACGCATAACGCATAACGCATAACGCATAACGCATAACGCATAACGCATAACGCATAACGCATAACGCATAACGCATAACGCATAACGCATAACGCATAACGCATAACGCATAACGCATAACGCATAACGCATAACGCATAACGCATAACGCATAACGCATAACACATAACGCATAACGCATAACGCATAACGCATAACGCATTACGCATAACGCATAACGCATAATGCATAACGCATAACGCTTAACGCATAGCTGATAACGCATAACGCATAGCCCATAACGCATAACGCATAACGCATAACGCATAACGCATAACGCATAACACATAACGCACAACGCATAACGCATAACGCATAGCCCATAACGCATAACGCATAACGCATAACGCATAACGCATAACACATAACGCATAACGCATAACGCATAACGCATAACGCATAACGCATAACGCATAACGCATCGCGCATAACGCATAACGCATAACGCATAACGCATAACGCATAACGCTTAACGCATGACGCCTAACGCATAACGCGTAACGCATAATGCATTACGCATAACGCATAACCCATAACGCATAACGCATAACGCATAACGCATAACGCATAACGCATAACGCATAACGCATAACGGATAACGCATAACGCATAACGCTTAACGCATAACGCATTACACATAACGCATAACGCATAACGCATAACGCATAACGCATAACGCATAACGCATAACGCATAACGCATAACGCATAACGCATAACGCATAACGCATAACGCATAACGCATAACGCATAACGCATAACGCATAACGCATAACGCATAACGCATAACGCATAACGCATAACGCATAACGCATAACGCATAACGCATAACGCATAACGCATAACGCATAACGCATAACGCATAACGCATAACGCATAACGCATAACGCATAACGCATAACGCATAACGCATAACGCATAACGCATAACGCATAACGCATAACGCATAACGCATAACGCATAACGCATAACGCATAACGCATAACGCATAACGCATAACGCATAACGCATAACGCATAACGCTTAACGCATAACGCATAACGCATAACGCATAACGCATAACGCATAACGCATAACGCATAACGCTTAACGCATAACGCATTACGCATAACGCATAACGCATAATGCATAACGCATAACGCTTAACGCATAGCTCATAACGCATAACGCATAACGCATAACGCATAACCCATAACCCATAACGCATAACGCATAACGCATAACGCATAACGCATAACGCATAACGCTTAACGCATAACGCATAACGGATAACGCATAACGGATAACGCATAACGCATAACACATAACGCATAACGCATAACGCATAACGCATAACGCATAACGCATAACGCATAACGCATAACGCATAACGCATAACGCATAACGCATAACGCATAACGCATAACGCATAACGCATAACGCATAACGGATAACGCATAACGCATAACGCATAGCGCATAACGAATAACGCATAACGCATAACCCATAACGCATAACGCATAACGCATAACGCATAACGCATAACACATACCGCATAACGCATAACGCATAACGCTTAACGCATAACGCATAACGCATAACGCATAACGCATAACGCATAACGCATAACGCATAACGCATAACGCATAACACATACCGCATAACGCATAACGCATAACGCTTAACGCATAACGCATAACGCATAACGCATAACGCATAACGCATAACGCATAACGCATAACGCATAACGCATAACGCATAACGCATAACGCATAACGCATAACGCATAACGCATAACGCATAACGCATAACGCATAACGCATAACGCTTAACGCATAACGCATTACGCATAACGCATAATGCATAACGCATAACGCTTAACGCATAACGCTTAACGCATAACGCATTACGCATAACGCATAACGCATAACGGATAACGCATGACGCATAACGCATAACGCATAACGCATAACGCATAACGCATAACGCATAACGCATAACGCATAACGCATAACGCATAACGCATAACGCATAACGCATAACGCATAACGCATAACGCATAACGCATAACGCATAACGCATAACGCATAACGCATAACGCATAACACATAACGCATAACGCATAACGCATAACGCATAACGCATTACGCATAACGCATAACGCATAATGCATAACGCATAACGCTTAACGCATAGCTGATAACGCATAACGCATAGCCCATAACGCATAACGCATAACGCATAACGCATAACGCATAACGCATAACACATAACGCATAACGCATAACGCATAACGCATAGCCCATAACGCATAACGCATAACGCATAACGCATAACGCATAACACATAACGCATAACGCATAACGCATAACGCATAACGCATAACGCATAACGCATAACGCATAACGCATAACGCATAACGCATAACGCATAACACATACCGCATAACGCATAACGCATAACGCTTAACGCATAACGCATAACGCATAACGCATAACGCATAACGCATAACGCATAACGCATAACGCATAACGCATAACGCATAACGCATAACGCATAACGCATAACGCATAACGCATAACGCATAACGCATAACGCATAACGCATAACGCATAACGCATAACGCATAACGCATAACGCATAACGCATAACGCATAACGCATAACGCATAACGCATAACGCATAACGCATAACGCATAACGGATAACGCATAACGCATAACGCATAACGCATAACGAATTACGCATAACGCATAACCCATAACGCATAACGCATAACGCATAACGCATAACGCATAACGCATAACGCATAACGCATAACGCATAACGCATAACGCATAACGCATAACGGATAACGCATAACGCTTAACGCATAACGCATTACGCATAACGCATAACGCATAATGCATAACGCATAACGCTTAACGCATAGCTCATAACGCATAACGCATAACGCATAACGCATAACGCATAACGCATAACGCATAACGCATAACGAATTACGCATAACGCATATCGCATAACGCATAACGCTTAACGCATAACGCTTAACGCATAACGCATTACGCATAACGCATAACGCATAACGGATAACGCATGACGCATAACGCATAACGCATAACGCATAACGCATAACGCATAACGCATAACGCATAACGCATAACGCATAACGCATAACGCATAACGCATAACGCATAACGCATAACGCATAACGCATAACGCATAACGCATAACGCATAACGCATAACGCATAACGCATAACACATAACGCATAACGCATAACGCATAACGCATAACGCATTACGCATAACGCATAACGCATAATGCATAACGCATAACGCTTAACGCATAGCTGATAACGCATAACGCATAGCCCATAACGCATAACGCATAACGCATAACGCATAACGCATAACACATAACGCACAACGCATAACGCATAACGCATAGCCCATAACGCATAACGCATAACGCATAACGCATAACGCATAACACATAACGCATAACGCATAACGCATAACGCATAACGCATAACGCATAACGCATAACGCATAACGCATCGCGCATAACGCATAACGCATAACGCATAACGCATAACGCATAACGCTTAACGCATGACGCCTAACGCATAACGCGTAACGCATAATGCATTACGCATAACGCATAACCCATAACGCATAACGCATAACGCATAACGCATAACGCATAACGCATAACGCATAACGGATAACGCATAACGCATAACGCTTAACGCATAACGCATTACGCATAACGCATAACGCATAACGCATAACGCATAACGCATAACGCATAACGCATAACGCATAACGCATAACGCATAACGCATAACGCATAACGCATAACGCATAACGCATAACGCATAACGCATAACGCATAACGCATAACGCATAACGCATAACGCATAACGCATAACGCATAACGCATAACGCATAACGCATAACGCATAACGCATAACGCATAACGCATAACGCATAACGCATAACGCATAACGCATAACGCATAACGCATAACGCATAACGCATAACGCATAACGCATAACGCATAACGCATAACGCATAACGCATAACGCATAACGCATAACGCATAACGCATAACGCATAACGCATAACGCATAACGCATAACGCATAACGCATAACGCATAACGCATAACGCATAACGCATAACGCATAACGCATAACGCATAACGCATAACGCATAACGCATAACGCATAACGCATAACGCATAACGCATAACGCATAACGCATAACGCATAACGCTTAACGCATAACGCATAACGCATAACGCATAACGCATAACGCATAACGCATAACGCATAACGCTTAACGCATAACGCATTACGCATAACGCATAACGCATAATGCATAACGCATAACGCTTAACGCATAGCTCATAACGCATAACGCATAACGCATAACGCATAACCCATAACCCATAACGCATAACGCATAACGCATAACGCATAACGCATAACGCATAACGCTTAACGCATAACGCATAACGGATAACGCATAACGGATAACGCATAACGCATAACACATAACGCATAACGCATAACGCATAACGCATAACGCATAACGCATAACGCATAACGCATAACGCATAACGCATAACGCATAACGCATAACGCATAACGCATAACGCATAACGCATAACGCATAACGGATAACGCATAACGCATAACGCATAGCGCATAACGAATAACGCATAACGCATAACCCATAACGCATAACGCATAACGCATAACGCATAACGCATAACACATACCGCATAACGCATAACGCATAACGCTTAACGCATAACGCATAACGCATAACGCATAACGCATAACGCATAACGCATAACGCATAACGCATAACGCATAACACATACCGCATAACGCATAACGCATAACGCTTAACGCATAACGCATAACGCATAACGCATAACGCATAACGCATAACGCATAACGCATAACGCATAACGCATAACGCATAACGCATAACGCATAACGCATAACGCATAACGCATAACGCATAACGCATAACGCATAACGCATAACGCTTAACGCATAACGCATTACGCATAACGCATAATGCATAACGCATAACGCTTAACGCATAACGCTTAACGCATAACGCATTACGCATAACGCATAACGCATAACGGATAACGCATGACGCATAACGCATAACGCATAACGCATAACGCATAACGCATAACGCATAACGCATAACGCATAACGCATAACGCATAACGCATAACGCATAACGCATAACGCATAACGCATAACGCATAACGCATAACGCATAACGCATAACGCATAACGCATAACGCATAACACATAACGCATAACGCATAACGCATAACGCATAACGCATTACGCATAACGCATAACGCATAATGCATAACGCATAACGCTTAACGCATAGCTGATAACGCATAACGCATAGCCCATAACGCATAACGCATAACGCATAACGCATAACGCATAACGCATAACACATAACGCATAACGCATAACGCATAACGCATAGCCCATAACGCATAACGCATAACGCATAACGCATAACGCATAACACATAACGCATAACGCATAACGCATAACGCATAACGCATAACGCATAACGCATAACGCATAACGCATAACGCATAACGCATAACGCATAACACATACCGCATAACGCATAACGCATAACGCTTAACGCATAACGCATAACGCATAACGCATAACGCATAACGCATAACGCATAACGCATAACGCATAACGCATAACGCATAACGCATAACGCATAACGCATAACGCATAACGCATAACGCATAACGCATAACGCATAACGCATAACGCATAACGCATAACGCATAACGCATAACGCATAACGCATAACGCATAACGCATAACGCATAACGCATAACGCATAACGCATAACGGATAACGCATAACGCATAACGCATAACGCATAACGAATTACGCATAACGCATAACCCATAACGCATAACGCATAACGCATAACGCATAACGCATAACGCATAACGCATAACGCATAACGCATAACGCATAACGCATAACGCATAACGGATAACGCATAACGCTTAACGCATAACGCATTACGCATAACGCATAACGCATAATGCATAACGCATAACGCTTAACGCATAGCTCATAACGCATAACGCATAACGCATAACGCATAACGCATAACGCATAACGCATAACGCATAACGCATAACGAATTACGCATAACGCATATCGCATAACGCATAACGCTTAACGCATAACGCTTAACGCATAACGCATTACGCATAACGCATAACGCATAACGGATAACGCATGACGCATAACGCATAACGCATAACGCATAACGCATAACGCATAACGCATAACGCATAACGCATAACGCATAACGCATAACGCATAACGCATAACGCATAACGCATAACGCATAACGCATAACGCATAACGCATAACGCATAACGCATAACGCATAACGCATAACACATAACGCATAACGCATAACGCATAACGCATAACGCATTACGCATAACGCATAACGCATAATGCATAACGCATAACGCTTAACGCATAGCTGATAACGCATAACGCATAGCCCATAACGCATAACGCATAACGCATAACGCATAACGCATAACACATAACGCACAACGCATAACGCATAACGCATAGCCCATAACGCATAACGCATAACGCATAACGCATAACGCATAACACATAACGCATAACGCATAACGCATAACGCATAACGCATAACGCATAACGCATAACGCATAACGCATCGCGCATAACGCATAACGCATAACGCATAACGCATAACGCATAACGCTTAACGCATGACGCCTAACGCATAACGCGTAACGCATAATGCATTACGCATAACGCATAACCCATAACGCATAACGCATAACGCATAACGCATAACGCATAACGCATAACGCATAACGGATAACGCATAACGCATAACGCTTAACGCATAACGCATTACGCATAACGCATAACGCATAACGCATAACGCATAACGCATAACGCATAACGCATAACGCATAACGCATAACGCATAACGCATAACGCATAACGCATAACGCATAACGCATAACGCATAACGCATAACGCATAACGCATAACGCATAACGCATAACGCATAACGCATAACGCATAACGCATAACGCATAACGCATAACGCATAACGCATAACGCATAACGCATAACGCATAACGCATAACGCATAACGCATAACGCATAACGCATAACGCATAACGCATAACGCATAACGCATAACGCATAACGCATAACGCATAACGCATAACGCATAACGCATAACGCATAACGCATAACGCATAACGCATAACGCATAACGCATAACGCATAACGCATAACGCATAACGCATAACGCATAACGCATAACGCATAACGCATAACGCTTAACGCATAACGCATAACGCATAACGCATAACGCATAACGCATAACGCATAACGCATAACGCTTAACGCATAACGCATTACGCATAACGCATAACGCATAATGCATAACGCATAACGCTTAACGCATAGCTCATAACGCATAACGCATAACGCATAACGCATAACCCATAACCCATAACGCATAACGCATAACGCATAACGCATAACGCATAACGCATAACGCTTAACGCATAACGCATAACGGATAACGCATAACGGATAACGCATAACGCATAACACATAACGCATAACGCATAACGCATAACGCATAACGCATAACGCATAACGCATAACGCATAACGCATAACGCATAACGCATAACGCATAACGCATAACGCATAACGCATAACGCATAACGCATAACGCATAACGCATAACGCATAACGCATAACGCATAACGCATAACGCTTAACGCATAACGCATTACGCATAACGCATAATGCATAACGCATAACGCTTAACGCATAACGCTTAACGCATAACGCATTACGCATAACGCATAACGCATAACGGATAACGCATGACGCATAACGCATAACGCATAACGCATAACGCATAACGCATAACGCATAACGCATAACGCATAACGCATAACGCATAACGCATAACGCATAACGCATAACGCATAACGCATAACGCATAACGCATAACGCATAACGCATAACGCATAACGCATAACGCATAACACATAACGCATAACGCATAACGCATAACGCATAACGCATTACGCATAACGCATAACGCATAATGCATAACGCATAACGCTTAACGCATAGCTGATAACGCATAACGCATAGCCCATAACGCATAACGCATAACGCATAACGCATAACGCATAACGCATAACACATAACGCATAACGCATAACGCATAACGCATAGCCCATAACGCATAACGCATAACGCATAACGCATAACGCATAACACATAACGCATAACGCATAACGCATAACGCATAACGCATAACGCATAACGCATAACGCATCGCGCATAACGCATAACGCATAACGCATAACGCATAACGCATAACGCTTAACGCATGACGCCTAACGCATAACGCGTAACGCATAATGCATTACGCATAACGCATAACCCATAACGCATAACGCATAACGCATAACGCATAACGCATAACGCATAACGCATAACGGATAACGCATAACGCATAACGCTTAACGCATAACGCATTACGCATAACGCATAACGCATAACGCATAACGCATAACGCATAACGCATAACGCATAACGCATAACGCATAACGCATAACGCATAACGCATAACGCATAACGCATAACGCATAACGCATAACGCATAACGCATAACGCATAACGCATAACGCATAACGCATAACGCATAACGCATAACGCATAACGCATAACGCATAACGCATAACGCATAACGCATAACGCATAACGCATAACGCATAACGCATAACGCATAACGCATAACGCATAACGCATAACGCATAACGCATAACGCATAACGCATAACGCATAACGCATAACGCATAACGCATAACGCATAACGCATAACGCATAACGCATAACGCATAACGCATAACGCATAACGCATAACGCATAACGCATAACGCATAACGCATAACGCATAACGCATAACGCATAACGCATAACGCATAACGCATAACGCATAACGCATAACGCATAACGCATAACGCATAACGCATAACGCATAACGCATAACGCTTAACGCATAACGCATAACGCATAACGCATAACGCATAACGCATAACGCATAACGCATAACGCTTAACGCATAACGCATTACGCATAACGCATAACGCATAATGCATAACGCATAACGCTTAACGCATAGCTCATAACGCATAACGCATAACGCATAACGCATAACCCATAACCCATAACGCATAACGCATCACGCATAACGCATAACGCATAACGCATAACGCTTAACGCATAACGCATAACGGATAACGCATACCGGATAACGCATAACGCATAACACATAACGCATAACGCATAACGCATAACGCATAACGCATAACGCATAACGCATAACGCATAACGGATAACGCATAACGCATAACGCATAGCGCATAACGAATAACGCATAACGCATAACCCATAACGCATAACGCATAACGCATAACGCATAACGCATAACACATACCGCATAACGCATAACGCATAACGCTTAACGCATAACGCATAACGCATAACGCATAACGCATAACGCATAACGCATAACGCATAACGCATAACGCATAACACATACCGCATAACGCATAACGCATAACGCTTAACGCATAACGCATAACGCATAACGCATAACGCATAACGCATAACGCATAACGCATAACGCATAACGCATAACGCATAACGCATAACGCATAACGCATAACGCATAACGCATAACGCATAACGCATAACGCATAACGCATAACGCATAACGCATAACGCATAACGCATAACGCATAACGCTTAACGCATAACGCATTACGCATAACGCATAATGCATAACGCATAACGCTTAACGCATAGCTCATAACGCATAACGCATAACGCTTAACGCATAACGCATAACGGATAACGCATAACGGATAACGCATAACGCATAACACATAACGCATAACGCATAACGCATAACGCATAACGCATAACGCATAACGCATAACACATAACGCATAACGCATAACGCATAACGCATAACGCATAACGCATAACGCATAACGCATAACGCATAACGCATAACGCATAACGCATAACGCATAACGCATAACGCATGACGCATAACGCATAATGCATAACGCATAACGCATAACGCATAACGCATAACGCATTACACATAACGCATAACGCATAACGCATAACGCATAACGCATAACGCATAACGCATAACGCATAACGCATAACGCATAACGCATAACGCATAACGCATAACGCATAACGCATAACGCATAACGCATAACGCATAACGCATAACGCATAACGCATAACGCATAACGCATAACGGATAACGCATAACGCATAACGCATAACGGATAACGCATAACGCATAACGCATAACGCATAACGCATAACGCATAACGCATAACGCATAACGCATAACGCATAACGCATAACGCATAATGCATAACGCATAACGCTTAACGCATAGCTCATAACGCATAACTCATAACGCTTAACGCATAACGCATAACGCATAACGCATAACGCATAACGCATAACGCATAACGCATAACGCATAACGCATAACGCATAACGCATAACGCATAACGCATAACGCATAACGCATAACGCATAACGCATAACGCATAACGCATAACGCATAACGCATAACGCATAACGCATAACGCATAACGCATAACGCATAACGCATAACGCATAACGCATAACGCATAACGCATAACGCATAACGCATAACGCATAACGCATAACGCATAACGCATAACGCATAACGCATAACGCATAACGCATAACGCATAACGCATAACGCATAACGCATAACGCATAACGCATAACGCATAACGCATAACGCATAACGCATAACGCATAACGCATAACGCATAACGCATAACGCATAACGCATAACGCATAACGCATAACGCATAACGCATAACGCTTAACGCATAACGCATAACGCATAACGCATAACGCATAACGCATAACGCATAACGCATAACGCATAACGCTTAACGCATAACGCATTACGCATAACGCATAACGCATAATGCATAACGCATAACGCTTAACGCATAGCTCATAACGCATAACGCATAACGCATAACACATAACCCATAACCCATAACGCATAACGCATAACGCATAACGCATAACGCTTAACGCATAACGCATAACGGATAACGCATAACGGATAACGCATAACGCATAACGCATAACGCATAACGCATAACGCATAACGCATAACGCATAACGCATAACGCATAACGCATAACGCATAACGCATAACGCATAACGCATAACGCATAACGCATAACGCATAACGCATAACGCATAACGCATAACGCATAACGCATAACGCATAACGCATAACGCATAACGCATAACGCATAACGCATAACGCATAACGCATAACGCATAACGCATAACGCATAACGCATAACGCATAACGCATAACGCACAACGGATAACGCATAACGCATAACGGATAACGCATAACGCATAACGCATAACGCATAACGCATAACGCATAACGCATAACGCATAACGCATAACGCATAACGCATAACGCATAACGCATAACGCATAACGGATAACGCATAACGCATAACGCATAGCGCATAACGAATAACGCATAACGCATAACCCATAACGCATAACGCATAACGCATAACGCATAACGCATAACGCATAACGCATAACACATACCGCATAACGCATAACGCATAACGCTTAACGCATAACGCATAACGCATAACGCATAACGCATAACCCATAACGCATAACGCATAACGCATAACGCATAACGCATAACGCATAACGCATAACGCATAACGCATAACGCATAACGCATAACGCATAACGCTTAACGCATAACGCATAACGCATAACGCATAACGCATAACGCATAACGCATAACGCATAACGCATAACGCTTAACGCATAACGCATTACGCATAACGCATAACGCATAATGCATAACGCATAACGCTTAACGCATAGCTCATAACGCATAACGCATAACGCATAACACATAACCCATAACCCATAACGCATAACGCATAACGCATAACGCATAACGCTTAACGCATAACGCATAACGGATAACGCATAACGCTTAACGCATAACGCATTACGCATAACGCATAACGCATAACGCTTAACGCATAGCTCATAACGCATAACGCATAACGCATAACGCATAACCCATAACCCATAACGCATAACGCATAACGCATAACGCATAACGCATAACGCATAACGCATAACGCTTAACGCATAACGCATAACGGATAACGCATAACGGATAACGCATAACGCATAACACATAACGCATAACGCATAACGCATAACGCATAACGCATAACGCATAACGCATAACGCATAACGCATAACGCATAACGCATAACGCATAACGCATAACGCATAACGCATAACGCATAACGCATAACGCATAACGCATAACGCATTACGCATAACGCATAACGCATAATGCATAACGCATAACGCATCGCGCATAACGCATAACGGATAACGCATAACGCATAACGCATAATGCATAACGGATTACGCATAACGCATATCGCATAACGCATAACGCATAACGAATTACGCATAACGCATAACCCATAACGCATAACGCATAACGCATAACGCATAACGCATAACGGATAACGCAAGACGCATAACGCATAACGCATAAAGCATAACGCATAACGCATAACGCATAACGCATAACGCATAACGCATAACGCATAACGCATAACGCATAACGCATAACGCATAACGCATAACGCATACCGCATAACGCATAATGCATAACGCACAACGCATAACGCATAACGCATAACGCATAACGCATAACGCACAAAGCATAACGCATAACGCATAACGCATAACGCATGACGCATAACGCATAACGCATAACGCATAACGCATAACGCATAACGCTTAACGCATAACGGATAACGCATAACGCATAACGCATAACGCATAACAACGGATAACGCATAACGCATAACGCATAACGCATAACGCATAACGCATAACGCATAACGCATAACGCATAACGCATAACGCATGACGCATAACGCATAACGCATAACGCATAACGCATAACGCATAACGCATAACGCATAACGCATAACGCATAACGCATAACGCATAACGCATAACGCATAACGCATAACGCATAACGCATAACGCATAACGCATAACGCATAACGCATAACGCATAACGCATAACGCATAACGCATAACGCATGACGCATAACGCATAACGCATAACGCATAACGCATAACGCATAACGCATAACGCATAACGCATAACGCATAACGCATAACGCATAACGCATAACGCTTAACGCATAACGCCTAACGCATAACGCGTAACGCATAATGCATAACGCATAACGCTTAACGCATAACGCATAACGCATAACGCATAACGCATAACGCATAACGCTTAATGCATAACGCATTACGCATAACGCATAACGCATAATGCATAACGCATAACGCTTAACGCATAGCTCATAATGCATAACGCATAACGCATAACGCATAACCCATAACCCATAACGCATAACGCATAACGCATAACGCATAACGCATAACGCATAACGCTTAACGCATAACGCATAACGGATTACGCATAACGGATAACGCATAACGCATAACACATAACGCATAACGCATAACGCATAACGCATAACGCATAACGCATAACGCATAACGCATAACGCATAACGCATAACGCATAACGCATAACGCATAACGCATAACGCATAACGCATAACGCATAACGCATAACGCATAACGCATTACGCATAACGCATAACGCATAATGCATAACGCATAACGCTTAACGCATAGCTGATAACGCATAACGCATAGCCCATAACGCATAACGCATAACGCATCGCGCATAACGCATAACGGATAACGCATAACGCATAACGCATAATGCATAACGGATTACGCATAACGCATATCGCATAACGCATAACGCATAACGAATTACGCATAACGCATAACCCATAACGCATAACGCATAACGCATAACGCATAACGCATAACGCATAACGCATAACGCATAACGCATAACGCATAACGCATAACGCATAACGCATAACGCATAACGCATTACGCATAACGCATAACGCATAATGCATAACGCATAACGCTTAACGCATAGCTCATAACGCATAACGCATAACGCTTAACGCATAACGCATAACGCATAACGCATAACGCATAACGCATAACGCATAACGCATAACGCATAACGCATAACGCATAACGCATAACGCATAACGCATAACGCATAACGCATAACGCATAACGCATAACGCATAACGCATAACGCATAACGCATAACGCATAACGCATAACGCATAACGCATAACGCATAACGCATAACGCATAACGCATAACGCATAACGCATAACGCATAACGCATAACGCATAACGCATAACGCATAACGCATAACGCATAACGCATAACGCATAACGCATAACGCATAACGCATAACGCATAACGCATAACGCATAACGCATAACGCATAACGCATAACGCATAACGCATAACGCATAACGCATAACGCATAACGCATAACGCATAACGCATAACGCATAACGCATAACGCATAACGCATAACGCATAACGCATAACGCATAACGCATAACGCATAACGCATACCGCTTAACGCATAACGCATTACGCATAACGCATAACGCATAATGCATAACGCATAACGCTTAACGCATAGCTCATAACGCATAACGCATAACGCTTAACGCATAACGCATAACGGATAACGCATAACGGATAACGCATAACGCATAACACATAACGCATAACGCATAACGCATAACGCATAACGCATAACGCATAACGCATAACGCATAACGCATAACGCATAACGCATAACGCATAACGCATAACGCATAACGCATAACGCATGACGCATAACGCATAACGCATAACGCATAACGCATAACGCATAACGCATAACGCATTACGCATAACGCATAACGCATAACGCATAACGCATAACGCATAACGCATAACGCATAACGCTTAACGCATAACGCCTAACGCATAACGCGTAACGCATAATGCATAACGCATAACGCTTAACGCATAACGCATAACGCATAACGCATAACGCATAACGCATAACGCATAACGCTTAATGCATAACGCATTACGCATAACGCATAACGCATAATGCATAACGCATAACGCTTAACGCATAGCTCATAATGCATAACGCATAACGCATAACGCATAACCCATAACCCATAACGCATAACGCATAACGCATAACGCATAACGCATAACGCATAACGCTTAACGCATAACGCATAACGGATTACGCATAACGGATAACGCATAACGCATAACACATAACGCATAACGCATAACGCATAACGCATAACGCATAACGCATAACGCATAACGCATAACGCATAACGCATAACGCATAACGCATAACGCATAACGCATAACGCATAACGCATAACGCATAACGCATAACGCATAACGCATAACGCATTACGCATAACGCATAACGCATAATGCATAACGCATAACGCTTAACGCATAGCTGATAACGCATAACGCATAGCCCATAACGCATAACGCATAACGCATCGCGCATAACGCATAACGGATAACGCATAACGCATAACGCATAATGCATAACGGATTACGCATAACGCATATCGCATAACGCATAACGCATAACGAATTACGCATAACGCATAACCCATAACGCATAACGCATAACGCATAACGCATAACGCATAACGCATAACGCATAACGCATAACGCATAACGCATAACGCATAACGCATAACGCATAACGCATAACGCATAACGCATTACGCATAACGCATAACGCATAATGCATAACGCATAACGCTTAACGCATAGCTCATAACGCATAACGCATAACGCTTAACGCATAACGCATAACGCATAACGCATAACGCATAACGCATAACGCATAACGCATAACGCATAACGCATAACGCATAACGCATAACGCATAACGCATAACGCATAACGCATAACGCATAACGCATAACGCATAACGCATAACGCATAACGCATAACGCATAACGCATAACGCATAACGCATAACGCATAACGCATAACGCATAACGCATAACGCATAACGCATAACGCATAACGCATAACGCATAACGCATAACGCATAACGCATAACGCATAACGCATAACGCATAACGCATAACGCATAACGCATAACGCATAACGCATAACGCATAACGCATAACGCATAACGCATAACGCATAACGCATAACGCATAACGCATAACGCATAACGCATAACGCATAACGCATAACGCATAACGCATAACGCATAACGCATAACGCATAACGCATAACGCATAACGCATAACGCATAACGCATAACGCATAACGCATACCGCTTAACGCATAACGCATTACGCATAACGCATAACGCATAATGCATAACGCATAACGCTTAACGCATAGCTCATAACGCATAACGCATAACGCTTAACGCATAACGCATAACGGATAACGCATAACGGATAACGCATAACGCATAACACATAACGCATAACGCATAACGCATAACGCATAACGCATAACGCATAACGCATAACGCATAACGCATAACGCATAACGCATAACGCATAACGCATAACGCATAACGCATGACGCATAACGCATAACGCATAACGCATAACGCATAACGCATAACGCATAACGCATTACGCATAACGCATAACGCATAACGCATAACGCATAACGCATAACGCATAACGCATAACGCATAACGCATAACGCATAACGCATAACGCATAACGCTTAACGCATAACGCATAACGCATAACGCATAACGCATAACGCATAACGCATAACGCATAACGCATAACGCATAACGCATAACGCATAACGCATAACGCATAACGCATAACGCATAACGCATAACGCATAACGCATAACGCATAACGCATAACGCATAACGCATAACGCATAACGCATAACGCATAACGCATAACGCATAACGCATAACGCATAACGCATAACGCATAACGCATAACGCATAACGCATAACGCATAACGCATAACGCATAACGCATAACGCATAACGCATAACGCATAACGCATAACGCATAACGCATAACGCATAACGCATAACGCATAACGCATAACGCATAACGCATAACGCACAACGGATAACGCATAACGCATAACGGATAACGCATAACGCATAACGCATAACGCATAACGCATAACGCATAACGCATAACGCATAACGCATAACGCATAACGCATAACGCATAACGCATAACGCATAACGGATAACGCATAACGCATAACGCATAGCGCATAACGAATAACGCATAACGCATAACCCATAACGCATAACGCATAACGCATAACGCATAACGCATAACGCATAACGCATAACACATACCGCATAACGCATAACGCATAACGCTTAACGCATAACGCATAACGCATAACGCATAACGCATAACCCATAACCCATAACGCATAACGCATAACGCATAACGCATAATGCATAACGCATAACGCATAACGCATAACGCATAACGCATAACGCATAACGCATAACGCATAACGCATAACGCATAACGCATAACGCATAACGCATAACGCATAACGCATAACGCATAACGCATAACGCATAACGCATAACGCATAACGCATAACGCATAACGCTTAACGCATAACGCATTACGCATAACGCATAACGCATAATGCATAACGCATAACGCTTAACGCATAGCTCATAACGCATAACGCATAACGCTTAACGCATAACGCATAACGGATAACGCATAACGGATAACGCATAACGCATAACACATAACGCATAACGCATAACGCATAACGCATAACGCATAACGCATAACGCATAACGCATAACGCATAACGCATAACGCATAACGCATAACGCATAACGCATAACGCATAACGCATAACGCATAACGCATAACGCATAACGCATAACGCATAACGCATAACGCATAACGCATAACGCATAACGCATAACGCTTAACGCATAACGCATTACGCATAACGCATAACGCATAACGCTTAACGCATAGCTCATAACGCATAACGCATAACGCATAACGCATAACCCATAACCCATAACGCATAACGCATAACGCATAACGCATAACGCATAACGCATAACGCATAACGCTTAACGCATAACGCATAACGGATAACGCATAACGGATAACGCATAACGCATAACACATAACGCATAACGCATAACGCATAACGCATAACGCATAACGCATAACGCATAACGCATAACGCATAACGCATAACGCATAACGCATTACGCATAACGCATAACGCATAACGCATAACGCATAACGCATAACGCATAACGCATAACGCTTAACGCATAACGCCTAACGCATAACGCGTAACGCATAATGCATAACGCATAACGCTTAACGCATAACGCATAACGCATAACGCATAACGCATAACGCATAACGCATAACGCTTAATGCATAACGCATTACGCATAACGCATAACGCATAATGCATAACGCATAACGCTTAACGCATAGCTCATAATGCATAACGCATAACGCATAACGCATAACCCATAACCCATAACGCATAACGCATAACGCATAACGCATAACGCATAACGCATAACGCTTAACGCATAACGCATAACGGATTACGCATAACGGATAACGCATAACGCATAACACATAACGCATAACGCATAACGCATAACGCATAACGCATAACGCATAACGCATAACGCATAACGCATAACGCATAACGCATAACGCATAACGCATAACGCATAACGCATAACGCATAACGCATAACGCATAACGCATAACGCATAACGCATTACGCATAACGCATAACGCATAATGCATAACGCATAACGCTTAACGCATAGCTGATAACGCATAACGCATAGCCCATAACGCATAACGCATAACGCATCGCGCATAACGCATAACGGATAACGCATAACGCATAACGCATAATGCATAACGGATTACGCATAACGCATATCGCATAACGCATAACGCATAACGAATTACGCATAACGCATAACCCATAACGCATAACGCATAACGCATAACGCATAACGCATAACGCATAACGCATAACGCATAACGCATAACGCATAACGCATAACGCATAACGCATAACGCATAACGCATAACGCATTACGCATAACGCATAACGCATAATGCATAACGCATAACGCTTAACGCATAGCTCATAACGCATAACGCATAACGCTTAACGCATAACGCATAACGCATAACGCATAACGCATAACGCATAACGCATAACGCATAACGCATAACGCATAACGCATAACGCATAACGCATAACGCATAACGCATAACGCATAACGCATAACGCATAACGCATAACGCATAACGCATAACGCATAACGCATAACGCATAACGCATAACGCATAACGCATAACGCATAACGCATAACGCATAACGCATAACGCATAACGCATAACGCATAACGCATAACGCATAACGCATAACGCATAACGCATAACGCATAACGCATAACGCATAACGCATAACGCATAACGCATAACGCATAACGCATAACGCATAACGCATAACGCATAACGCATAACGCATAACGCATAACGCATAACGCATAACGCATAACGCATAACGCATAACGCATAACGCATAACGCATAACGCATAACGCATAACGCATAACGCATAACGCATAACGCATACCGCTTAACGCATAACGCATTACGCATAACGCATAACGCATAATGCATAACGCATAACGCTTAACGCATAGCTCATAACGCATAACGCATAACGCTTAACGCATAACGCATAACGGATAACGCATAACGGATAACGCATAACGCATAACACATAACGCATAACGCATAACGCATAACGCATAACGCATAACGCATAACGCATAACGCATAACGCATAACGCATAACGCATAACGCATAACGCATAACGCATAACGCATGACGCATAACGCATAACGCATAACGCATAACGCATAACGCATAACGCATAACGCATTACGCATAACGCATAACGCATAACGCATAACGCATAACGCATAACGCATAACGCATAACGCATAACGCATAACGCATAACGCATAACGCATAACGCTTAACGCATAACGCATAACGCATAACGCATAACGCATAACGCATAACGCATAACGCATAACGCATAACGCATAACGCATAACGCATAACGCATAACGCATAACGCATAACGCATAACGCATAACGCATAACGCATAACGCATAACGCATAACGCATAACGCATAACGCATAACGCATAACGCATAACGCATAACGCATAACGCATAACGCATAACGCATAACGCATAACGCATAACGCATAACGCATAACGCATAACGCATAACGCATAACGCATAACGCATAACGCATAACGCATAACGCATAACGCATAACGCATAACGCATAACGCATAACGCATAACGCATAACGCATAACGCATAACGCATAACGCACAACGGATAACGCATAACGCATAACGGATAACGCATAACGCATAACGCATAACGCATAACGCATAACGCATAACGCATAACGCATAACGCATAACGCATAACGCATAACGCATAACGCATAACGCATAACGGATAACGCATAACGCATAACGCATAGCGCATAACGAATAACGCATAACGCATAACCCATAACGCATAACGCATAACGCATAACGCATAACGCATAACGCATAACGCATAACACATACCGCATAACGCATAACGCATAACGCTTAACGCATAACGCATAACGCATAACGCATAACGCATAACCCATAACCCATAACGCATAACGCATAACGCATAACGCATAATGCATAACGCATAACGCATAACGCATAACGCATAACGCATAACGCATAACGCATAACGCATAACGCATAACGCATAACGCATAACGCATAACGCATAACGCATAACGCATAACGCATAACGCATAACGCATAACGCATAACGCATAACGCATAACGCATAACGCTTAACGCATAACGCATTACGCATAACGCATAACGCATAATGCATAACGCATAACGCTTAACGCATAGCTCATAACGCATAACGCATAACGCTTAACGCATAACGCATAACGGATAACGCATAACGGATAACGCATAACGCATAACACATAACGCATAACGCATAACGCATAACGCATAACGCATAACGCATAACGCATAACGCATAACGCATAACGCATAACGCATAACGCATAACGCATAACGCATAACGCATAACGCATAACGCATAACGCATAACGCATAACGCATAACGCATAACGCATAACGCATAACGCATAACGCATAACGCATAACGCTTAACGCATAACGCATTACGCATAACGCATAACGCATAACGCTTAACGCATAGCTCATAACGCATAACGCATAACGCATAACGCATAACCCATAACCCATAACGCATAACGCATAACGCATAACGCATAACGCATAACGCATAACGCATAACGCTTAACGCATAACGCATAACGGATAACGCATAACGGATAACGCATAACGCATAACACATAACGCATAACGCATAACGCATAACGCATAACGCATAACGCATAACGCATAACGCATAACGCATAACGCATAACGCATAACGCATAACGCATAACGCATAACGCATAACGCATAACGCATAACGCATAACGCATTACGCATAACGCATAACGCATAATGCATAACGCATAACGCATCGCGCATAACGCATAACGGATAACGCATAACGCATAACGCATAATGCATAACGGATTACGCATAACGCATATCGCATAACGCATAACGCATAACGAATTACGCATAACGCATAACCCATAACGCATAACGCATAACGCATAACGCATAACGCATAACGGATAACGCAAGACGCATAACGCATAACGCATAAAGCATAACGCATAACGCATAACGCATAACGCATAACGCATAACGCATAACGCATAACGCATAACGCATAACGCATAACGCATAACGCATAACGCATACCGCATAACGCATAATGCATAACGCACAACGCATAACGCATAACGCATAACGCATAACGCATAACGCACAAAGCATAACGCATAACGCATAACGCATAACGCATGACGCATAACGCATAACGCATAACGCATAACGCATAACGCATAACGCTTAACGCATAACGGATAACGCATAACGCATAACGCATAACGCATAACGCATAACGCATAACGCATAACGCATAACGCATAACGCATAACGCATGACGCATAACGCATAACGCATAACGCATAACGCATAACGCATAACGCATAACGCATAACGCATAACGCATAACGCATAACGCATAACGCATAACGCATAACGCATAACGCATAACGCATAACGCATAACGCATAACGCATAACGCATAACGCATAACGCATAACGCATAACGCATAACGCATGACGCATAACGCATAACGCATAACGCATAACGCATAACGCATAACGCATAACGCATAACGCATAACGCATAACGCATAACGCATAACGCATAACGCTTAACGCATAACGCCTAACGCATAACGCGTAACGCATAATGCATAACGCATAACGCTTAACGCATAACGCATAACGCATAACGCATAACGCATAACGCATAACGCTTAATGCATAACGCATTACGCATAACGCATAACGCATAATGCATAACGCATAACGCTTAACGCATAGCTCATAATGCATAACGCATAACGCATAACGCATAACGCATAACCCATAACCCATAACGCATAACGCATAACGCATAACGCATAACGCATAACGCATAACGCTTAACGCATAACGCATAACGGATTACGCATAACGGATAACGCATAACGCATAACACATAACGCATAACGCATAACGCATAACGCATAACGCATAACGCATAACGCATAACGCATAACGCATAACGCATAACGCATAACGCATAACGCATAACGCATAACGCATAACGCATAACGCATAACGCATAACGCATAACGCATTACGCATAACGCATAACGCATAATGCATAACGCATAACGCTTAACGCATAGCTGATAACGCATAACGCATAGCCCATAACGCATAACGCATAACGCATCGCGCATAACGCATAACGGATAACGCATAACGCATAACGCATAATGCATAACGGATTACGCATAACGCATATCGCATAACGCATAACGCATAACGAATTACGCATAACGCATAACCCATAACGCATAACGCATAACGCATAACGCATAACGCATAACGCATAACGCATAACGCATAACGCATAACGCATAACGCATAACGCATAACGCATAACGCATAACGCATAACGCATAACGCATTACGCATAACGCATAACGCATAATGCATAACGCATAACGCTTAACGCATAGCTCATAACGCATAACGCATAACGCTTAACGCATAACGCATAACGCATAACGCATAACGCATAACGCATAACGCATAACGCATAACGCATAACGCATAACGCATAACGCATAACGCATAACGCATAACGCATAACGCATAACGCATAACGCATAACGCATAACGCATAACGCATAACGCATAACGCATAACGCATAACGCATAACGCATAACGCATAACGCATAACGCATAACGCATAACGCATAACGCATAACGCATAACGCATAACGCATAACGCATAACGCATAACGCATAACGCATAACGCATAACGCATAACGCATAACGCATAACGCATAACGCATAACGCATAACGCATAACGCATAACGCATAACGCATAACGCATAACGCATAACGCATAACGCATAACGCATAACGCATAACGCATAACGCATAACGCATAACGCATACCGCTTAACGCATAACGCATTACGCATAACGCATAACGCATAATGCATAACGCATAACGCTTAACGCATAGCTCATAACGCATAACGCATAACGCTTAACGCATAACGCATAACGGATAACGCATAACGGATAACGCATAACGCATAACACATAACGCATAACGCATAACGCATAACGCATAACGCATAACGCATAACGCATAACGCATAACGCATAACGCATAACGCATAACGCATAACGCATAACGCATAACGCATAACGCATGACGCATAACGCATAACGCATAACGCATAACGCATAACGCATAACGCATAACGCATTACGCATAACGCATAACGCATAACGCATAACGCATAACGCATAACGCATAACGCATAACGCTTAACGCATAACGCCTAACGCATAACGCGTAACGCATAATGCATAACGCATAACGCTTAACGCATAACGCATAACGCATAACGCATAACGCATAACGCATAACGCTTAATGCATAACGCATTACGCATAACGCATAACGCATAATGCATAACGCATAACGCTTAACGCATAGCTCATAATGCATAACGCATAACGCATAACGCATAACCCATAACCCATAACGCATAACGCATAACGCATAACGCATAACGCATAACGCATAACGCTTAACGCATAACGCATAACGGATTACGCATAACGGATAACGCATAACGCATAACACATAACGCATAACGCATAACGCATAACGCATAACGCATAACGCATAACGCATAACGCATAACGCATAACGCATAACGCATAACGCATAACGCATAACGCATAACGCATAACGCATAACGCATAACGCATAACGCATAACGCATAACGCATTACGCATAACGCATAACGCATAATGCATAACGCATAACGCTTAACGCATAGCTGATAACGCATAACGCATAGCCCATAACGCATAACGCATAACGCATCGCGCATAACGCATAACGGATAACGCATAACGCATAACGCATAATGCATAACGGATTACGCATAACGCATATCGCATAACGCATAACGCATAACGAATTACGCATAACGCATAACCCATAACGCATAACGCATAACGCATAACGCATAACGCATAACGCATAACGCATAACGCATAACGCATAACGCATAACGCATAACGCATAACGCATAACGCATAACGCATTACGCATAACGCATAACGCATAATGCATAACGCATAACGCTTAACGCATAGCTCATAACGCATAACGCATAACGCTTAACGCATAACGCATAACGCATAACGCATAACGCATAACGCATAACGCATAACGCATAACGCATAACGCATAACGCATAACGCATAACGCATAACGCATAACGCATAACGCATAACGCATAACGCATAACGCATAACGCATAACGCATAACGCATAACGCATAACGCATAACGCATAACGCATAACGCATAACGCATAACGCATAACGCATAACGCATAACGCATAACGCATAACGCATAACGCATAACGCATAACGCATAACGCATAACGCATAACGCATAACGCATAACGCATAACGCATAACGCATAACGCATAACGCATAACGCATAACGCATAACGCATAACGCATAACGCATAACGCATAACGCATAACGCATAACGCATAACGCATAACGCATAACGCATAACGCATAACGCATAACGCATAACGCATAACGCATAACGCATAACGCATAACGCATAACGCATAACGCATACCGCTTAACGCATAACGCATTACGCATAACGCATAACGCATAATGCATAACGCATAACGCTTAACGCATAGCTCATAACGCATAACGCATAACGCTTAACGCATAACGCATAACGGATAACGCATAACGGATAACGCATAACGCATAACACATAACGCATAACGCATAACGCATAACGCATAACGCATAACGCATAACGCATAACGCATAACGCATAACGCATAACGCATAACGCATAACGCATAACGCATAACGCATGACGCATAACGCATAACGCATAACGCATAACGCATAACGCATAACGCATAACGCATAACGCATTACGCATAACGCATAACGCATAACGCATAACGCATAACGCATAACGCATAACGCATAACGCATAACGCATAACGCATAACGCATAACGCATAACGCTTAACGCATAACGCATAACGCATAACGCATAACGCATAACGCATAACGCATAACGCATAACGCATAACGCATAACGCATAACGCATAACGCATAACGCATAACGCATAACGCATAACGCATAACGCATAACGCATAACGCATAACGCATAACGCATAACGCATAACGCATAACGCATAACGCATAACGCATAACGCATAACGCATAACGCATAACGCATAACGCATAACGCATAACGCATAACGCATAACGCATAACGCATAACGCATAACGCATAACGCATAACGCATAACGCATAACGCATAACGCATAACGCATAACGCATAACGCATAACGCATAACGCATAACGCATAACGCATAACGCATAACGCATAACGCATAACGCATAACGCATAACGCATAACGCATAACGCATAACGCATAACGCATAACGCTTAACGCATAACGCATAACGCATAACGCATAACGCATAACGCATAACGCATAACGCATAACGCATAACGCATAACGCATAACGCATAACGCATAACGCATAACGCATAACGCATAACGCATAACGCATAACGCATAACGCATAACGCATAACGCTTAACGCATAACGCATAACGCATAACGCATAACGCATAACGCATAACGCATAACGCATAACGCATAACGCATAACGCATAACGCATAACGCATAACGCATAACCCATAACCCATAACGCATAACGCATAACGCATAACGCATAACGCATAACGCATAACGCTTAACGCATAACGCATAACGGATAACGCATAACGGATAACGCATAACGCATAACACATAACGCATAACGCATAACGCATAACGCATAACGCATAACGCATAACGCATAACGCATAACGCATAACGCATAACGCATAACGCATAACGCATTACGCATAACGCATAACGCATAATGCATAACGCATAACGCATCGCGCATAACGCATAACGGATAACGCATAACGCATAATGCATAACGGATTACGCATAACGCATATCGCATAACGCATAACGCATAACGAATTACGCATAACGCATAACCCATAACGCATAACGCATAACGCATAACGCATAACGCATAACGCATAACGGATAACGCAAGACGCATAACGCATAACGCATAAAGCATAACGCATAACGCATAACGCATAACGCATAACGCATAACGCATAACGCATAACGCATAACGCATAACGCATAACGCATAACGCATAACGCATAACGCATAACGCATACCGCATAACGCATAATGCATAACGCACAACGCATAACGCATAACGCATAACGCATAACGCATAACGCACAAAGCATAACGCATAACGCATAACGCATAACGCATAACGCATAACGCATAACGCATAACGCATAACGCATAACGCATAACGCATAACGCATAACGCATAACGCATAACGCATAACGCATAACGCATAACCCATAACGCATAACGCATAACGCATAACGCATAACGCATAACGGATAACGCATAACCCATAACGCATAACGCATAACGCATAACGCATAACGCATAACGCATAACGCATAACGCATAACGCATAACGGATAACGCAAGACGCATAACGCATAACGCATAACGCATAACGCATAACGCATAACGCATAACGCATAACGCATAACGCATAACGCATAACGCATAACGCATAACGCATAACGCATAACGCTTAGCGCATAACGCATAACGCATAACGCATAACGCATAACGCATAACGCATGACGCATAACGCATGACGCATAACGCGTAACGCATAATGCATAACGCATAACGCTTAACGCATAGCCCATAACGCATAACGCATAACGCATCGCGCATAACGCATAACGGATAACGCATAACGCATAACGCATAACGCATAACGGATAACGCATAACGCATAACGCATAACGCATAACGCATAACGAATAACGCATAACGCATAACCCATAACGCATAACGCATAACGCATAACGCATAACGCATAACGCATAACGCATAACGCATAACGCATAACGCATAACGCATAACGCATAACGCATAACGCATAACGCATAACGCATAACGCATAACGCATAACGCATAACGCATAACGCATAACGCATAACGCATAACGCATAACGCATAACGCATAACGCATAACGCATAACGCATAACGCATAACGCATAACGCATAACGCATAACGCATAACGAATAACGCATAACGCATAACCCATAACGCATAACGCATAACGCATAACGCATAACGCATAACGCATAACGCATAACGCATAACGCATAACGCATAACGCATAACGCATAACGCATAACGCATAACGCATAACGCATAACGCATAACGCATAACGCATAACGCTTAACGCATAACGCATAACGCATAACGCATAACGCATAACGCATAACGCATAACGCATGACGCATAACGCATGACGCATAACGCGTAACGCATAATGCATAACGCATGACGCTTAACGCATAGCCCATAACGCATAACGCATAACGCATCGCGCATAACGCATAACGCATAACGAATAACGCATAACGCATAACCCATAACGCATAACGCATATTGCATAACGCTTAACGCATAACGCCTAACGCATAACGCGTAACGCATAATGCATAACGCATAACGCTTAACGCATAGCCCATAACGCATAACGCATAACGCATCGCGCATAACGCATAACGGATAACGCATAACGCATAACGCATAACGCATAACGCATAACGCATAACGCATAACGCATAACGCATAACGCATAACGCATAACGCATAACGCATAACGCATAACGCATAACGCATAACGCATAACGCATAACGCATAACGCATAACGCATAACGCATAACGCATAACGCATAACGCATAACGCATAACGCATAACGCATAACGCATAACGCATAACGCATAACGCTTAACGCATAACGCATAACGCATAACGCATAACGCATAACGCATAACGCATAACGCATAACGCATAACGCATAACGCATAACGCATAACGCATAACGCATAACGCATAACGCATAACGCATAACGCATAACGCATAACGCATAACGCATAACGCATAACGCTTAACGCATAACGCATAACGCATAACGCATAACGCATAACGCATAACGCATAACGCATAACGCATAACGCATAACGCATAACGCATAACGCATAACGCATAACACATAACGCATAACGCATAACGCATAACGCTTAACGCATAACGCCTAACGCATAACGCGTAACGCATAATGCATAACGCATAACGCTTAACGCATAGCCCATAACGCATAACGCATAACGCATAACGCATAACGCATAACGCATAACGCATAACGCATAACGCATAACGCATAACGCATAACGCATAACGCATAACGCATTACGCATAACGCATAACGCATAACGCTTAACGCATAGCTCATAACGCATAACGCATAACGCATAACGCATAACGCATAACCCATAACCCATAACGCATAACGCATAACGCATAACGCATAACGCATAACGCATAACGCTTAACGCATAACGCATAACGGATAACGCATAACGGATAACGCATAACGCATAACACATAACGCATAACGCATAACGCATAACGCATAACGCATAACGCATAACGCATAACGCATAACGCATAACGCATAACGCATAACGCATAACGCATTACGCATAACGCATAACGCATAATGCATAACGCATAACGCATCGCGCATAACGCATAACGGATAACGCATAACGCATAATGCATAACGGATTACGCATAACGCATATCGCATAACGCATAACGCATAACGAATTACGCATAACGCATAACCCATAACGCATAACGCATAACGCATAACGCATAACGCATAACGCATAACGGATAACGCAAGACGCATAACGCATAACGCATAAAGCATAACGCATAACGCATAACGCATAACGCATAACGCATAACGCATAACGCATAACGCATAACGCATAACGCATAACGCATAACGCATAACGCATAACGCATAACGCATACCGCATAACGCATAATGCATAACGCACAACGCATAACGCATAACGCATAACGCATAACGCATAACGCACAAAGCATAACGCATAACGCATAACGCATAACGCATAACGCATAACGCATAACGCATAACGCATAACGCATAACGCATAACGCATAACGCATAACGCATAACGCATAACGCATAACGCATAACGCATAACCCATAACGCATAACGCATAACGCATAACGCATAACGCATAACGGATAACGCATAACCCATAACGCATAACGCATAACGCATAACGCATAACGCATAACGCATAACGCATAACGCATAACGCATAACGGATAACGCAAGACGCATAACGCATAACGCATAACGCATAACGCATAACGCATAACGCATAACGCATAACGCATAACGCATAACGCATAACGCATAACGCATAACGCATAACGCATAACGCTTAGCGCATAACGCATAACGCATAACGCATAACGCATAACGCATAACGCATGACGCATAACGCATGACGCATAACGCGTAACGCATAATGCATAACGCATAACGCTTAACGCATAGCCCATAACGCATAACGCATAACGCATCGCGCATAACGCATAACGGATAACGCATAACGCATAACGCATAACGCATAACGGATAACGCATAACGCATAACGCATAACGCATAACGCATAACGAATAACGCATAACGCATAACCCATAACGCATAACGCATAACGCATAACGCATAACGCATAACGCATAACGCATAACGCATAACGCATAACGCATAACGCATAACGCATAACGCATAACGCATAACGCATAACGCATAACGCATAACGCATAACGCATAACGCATAACGCATAACGCATAACGCATAACGCATAACGCATAACGCATAACGCATAACGCATAACGCATAACGCATAACGCATAACGCATAACGCATAACGCATAACGCATAACGAATAACGCATAACGCATAACCCATAACGCATAACGCATAACGCATAACGCATAACGCATAACGCATAACGCATAACGCATAACGCATAACGCATAACGCATAACGCATAACGCATAACGCATAACGCATAACGCATAACGCATAACGCATAACGCATAACGCTTAACGCATAACGCATAACGCATAACGCATAACGCATAACGCATAACGCATAACGCATGACGCATAACGCATGACGCATAACGCGTAACGCATAATGCATAACGCATGACGCTTAACGCATAGCCCATAACGCATAACGCATAACGCATCGCGCATAACGCATAACGGATAACGCATAACGCATAACGCATAACGCATAACGGATAACGCATAACGCATAACGCATAACGCATAACGAATAACGCATAACGCATAACCCATAACGCATAACGCATATTGCATAACGCTTAACGCATAACGCCTAACGCATAACGCGTAACGCATAATGCATAACGCATAACGCTTAACGCATAGCCCATAACGCATAACGCATAACGCATCGCGCATAACGCATAACGGATAACGCATAACGCATAACGCATAACGCATAACGCATAACGCATAACGGATAACGCATAACGCATAACGCATAACGCATAACGAATAACGCATAACACATAACCCATAACGCATAACGCATAACGCATAACGCTTAACGCATAACGCATAACGCATAACGCATAACGCATAACGCATAACGCATAACGCATAACGCATAACGCATGACGCATAACGCATGACGCATAACGCGTAACGCATAACGCATAACGCATAACGCATAACGCATAACGCATAACGCATAACGCATAACGCATAACGCATAACGCATAACGCATGACGCATAACGCATAACGCATAACGCGTAACGCGTAAAGCTTAACGCATAACGCATAACGCATAACGCATAACGCATAACGCATAACGCATAACGCATAACGCATAACGCATAACGCATAACGCATAACGCATAACGCATAACGCATAACGCATAACGCATAACGCATAACGCATAACGAATAACGCATAACGCATAACCCATAACGCATAACGCATAACGCATAACGCATAACGCATAACGCATAACGCATAACGCATAACGCATAACGCATAACGCATAACGCATAACGCATAACGCATAACGCATAACGCATAACGCATAACGCTTAACGCATAACGCATAACGCATAACGCATAACGCATAACGCATAACGCATGACGCATAACGCATGACGCATAACGCGTAACGCATAATGCATAACGCATGACGCTTAACGCATAGCCCATAACGCATAACGCATAACGCATCGCGCATAACGCATAACGGATAACGCATAACGCATAACGCATAACGCATAACGGATAACGCATAACGCATAACGCATAACGCATAACGAATAACGCATAACGCATAACCCATAACGCATAACGCATATTGCATAACGCTTAACGCATAACGCCTAACGCATAACGCGTAACGCATAATGCATAACGCATAACGCTTAACGCATAGCCCATAACGCATAACGCATAACGCATCGCGCATAACGCATAACGGATAACGCATAACGCATAACGCATAACGCATAACGCATAACGCATAACGCATAACGGATAACGCATAACGCATAACGCATAACGCATAACGAATAACGCATAACGCATAACCCATAACGCATAACGCATAACGCATAACGCTTAACGCATAACGCATAACGCATAACGCATAACGCATAACGCATAACGCATAACGCATAACGCATAACGCATAACGCATGACGCATAACGCATGACGCATAACGCGTAACGCATAACGCATAACGCATAACGCATAACGCATAACGCATAACGCATAACGCATAACGCATAACGCATAACGCATAACGCATAACGCATAACGCATAACGCATAACGCATAACGCATAACGCATAACGCATAACGCATAACGCATAACGCATAACGCATAACGCATAACGCATAACGCATAACGCATAACGCATGACGCATAACGCATAACGCATAACGCGTAACGCGTAAAGCTTAACGCATAACGCATAACGCATAACGCATAACGCATAACGCATAACGCATAACGCATAACGCATAACGCATAACGCATAACGCATAACGCATAACGCATAACGCATAACGCATAACGAATAACGCATAACGCATAACCCATAACGCATAACGCATAACGCATAACGCATAACGCATAACGCATAACGCATAACGCATAACGCATAACGCATAACGCATAACGCATAACGCATAACGCATAACGCATAACGCTTAACGCATAACGCATAACGCATAACGCATAACGCATAACGCATAACGCATAACGCATGACGCATAACGCATGACGCATAACGCGTAACGCATAATGCATAACGCATGACGCTTAACGCATAGCCCATAACGCATAACGCATAACGCATCGCGCATAACGCATAACGGATAACGCATAACGCATAACGCATAACGCATAACGGATAACGCATAACGCATAACGCATAACGCATAACGAATAACGCATAACGCATAACCCATAACGCATAACGCATATTGCATAACGCTTAACGCATAACGCCTAACGCATAACGCGTAACGCATAATGCATAACGCATAACGCTTAACGCATAGCCCATAACGCATAACGCATAACGCATCGCGCATAACGCATAACGGATAACGCATAACGCATAACGCATAACGCATAACGCATAACGGATAACGCATAACGCATAACGCATAACGAATAACGCATAACGCATAACCCATAACGCATAACGCATAACGCATAACGCTTAACGCATAACGCATAACGCATAACGCATAACGCATAACGCATAACGCATAACGCATAACGCATAACGCATGACGCATAACGCATGACGCATAACGCGTAACGCATAACGCATAACGCATAACGCATAACGCATAACGCATAACGCATAACGCATAACGCATAACGCATAACGCATAACGCATAACGCATAACGCATAACGCATAACGCATAACGCATAACGCATAACGCATAACGCATAACGCATAACGCATAACGCATAACGCATAACGCATGACGCATAACGCATAACGCATAACGCGTAACGCGTAAAGCTTAACGCATAACGCATAACGCATAACGCATAACGCATAACGCATAACGCATAACGCATAACGCATAACGCATAACGCATAACGCATAACGCATAACGCATAACGCATAACGCATAACGCTTAACGCATCGCGCATAACGCATAACGCATAACGCATAACGCATAACGCATAACGCATAACGCATAACGCATAACGCATAACGCATAACGCATGACGCTTAACGCATAACGCATAACGCATAACGCATAACGCATAACGCATAACGCATAACGCATAACGCATAACGCATAACGCATAACGCATAACGCATAACGCATAACGCATAACGCATAACGCATAACGCTTAACGCATCGCGCATAACGCATAACGGATAACGCCTAACCCATAACGCTTAACGCATAACGCATAACGCATAACGCATAACGCATAACGGATAACGCATAACGCATAACGCATAACGGATAACGCATAACGCATAACGCATAACGCATAACGCATAACGCATAACGAATAACGCATAACGCATAACGCATAACGCATAACGCATAACGCATAACGCATAACGCATAACGCATAACGCATAACGCATAACGCATAACGCATAATGCATAACGCATAACGCATAACGCATAACGCATGACGCATGACGCATAACGCATAACGCATAACGCATAACGCATAACGCATAACGCATAACGCATAACGCATAACGCTTAACGCATAACGCATAACGCATAACGCATAACGCATAACGCATAACGCATAACGCATGACGCATAACGCATGACGCATAACGCGTAACGCATAATGCATAACGCATAACGCTTAACGCATAGCCCATAACGCATAACGCATAACGCATAACGGATAACGCATAACGCATAACGCATAACGCATAACGAAAAACGCATAACGCATAACCCATAACGCATAACGCATATTGCATAACGCTTAACGCATAACGCCTAACGCATAACGCGTAACGCATAATGCATAACGCATAACGCTTAACGCATAGCCCATAACGCATAACGCATAACGCATCGCGCATAACGCATAACGGATAACGCATAACGCATAACGCATAACGCATAACGCATAACGGATAACGCATAACGCATAACGCATAACGCATAACGAATAACGCATAACGCATAACCCATAACGCATAACGCATAACGCATAACGCATAACGCATAACGCATAACGGATAACGCAAGACGCATAACGCATAACGCATAACGCATAACGCATAACGCATAACGCATAACGCATAACGCATAACGCATAACGCATAACGCATAACGCATAACGCATAACGCATAACGCATAACGCATAACGCATAACGCATAACGCATAACGCATAACGCATAACGCATAACGCATAACGCATAACGCATAACGCATAACGCATAACGCATAACGCATAACGCATAACGCATAACGCATAACGCATAACGCATAACGCATAACGCATAACGCATAACGCATAACGCATAACGCATAACGCATAACGCATAACGCACAACGCATAACGCATAACGCATAACGCATAACGCATAACGCATAACCCATAACGCATAACGCATAACGCATAACGCATAACGCATAACGCATAACGCATAACGCATAACGCATAACGCATAACGCATAACGGATAACGCATAACGCATAACGCATAACGGATAACGCATAACGCATAACGCATAACGCATAACGCATAACGCATTACGCATAACGGATAACGCATAACGGATAACGCATAACGCATAACGCATAACGCATTACGCAGAACGCATAACGCATAACGCATAACGCATAACGCATAACGCATAACGCATATCGCATTACGCATAACGCATAACGCATAACGGATAACGCATGACGCATAACGCATAACGCATAACGCATTACGCAGAACGCATAACGCATAACGCATAACGCATAACGCATAACGCATAACGCATAACGCATAACGCATAACGCATAACGCATAACGCATAACGCATAACGCATAACGCATAACGCTTAACGCATAACGCATAACGCATAACGCATAACGCATAACGCATAACGCATAACGCATGACGCATAACGCATGACGCATAACGCGTAACGCATAATGCATAACGCATGACGCTTAACGCATAGCCCATAACGCATAACGCATAACGCATCGCGCATAACGCATAACGGATAACGCATAACGCATAACGCATAACGCATAACGGATAACGCATAACGCATAACGCATAACGCATAACGAATAACGCATAACGCATAACCCATAACGCATAACGCATATTGCATAACGCTTAACGCATAACGCCTAACGCATAACGCGTAACGCATAATGCATAACGCATAACGCTTAACGCATAGCCCATAACGCATAACGCATAACGCATCGCGCATAACGCATAACGGATAACGCATAACGCATAACGCATAACGCATAACGCATAACGGATAACGCATAACGCATAACGCATAACGAATAACGCATAACGCATAACCCATAACGCATAACGCATAACGCATAACGCTTAACGCATAACGCATAACGCATAACGCATAACGCATAACGCATAACGCATAACGCATAACGCATAACGCATGACGCATAACGCATGACGCATAACGCGTAACGCATAACGCATAACGCATAACGCATAACGCATAACGCATAACGCATAACGCATAACGCATAACGCATAACGCATAACGCATAACGCATAACGCATAACGCATAACGCATAACGCATAACGCATAACGCATAACGCATAACGCATAACGCATAACGCATGACGCATAACGCATAACGCATAACGCGTAACGCGTAAAGCTTAACGCATAACGCATAACGCATAACGCATATCGCATAACGCATAACGCATAACGCATAACGCATAACGCATAACGCATAACGCATAACGCATAACGCATAACGCATAACGCTTAACGCATCGCGCATAACGCATAACGCATAACGCATAACGCATAACGCATAACGCATAACGCATAACGCATAACGCATGACGCTTAACGCATAACGCATAACGCATAACGCATAACGCATAACGCATAACGCATAACGCATAACGCATAACGCATAACGCATAACGCATAACGCATAACGCATAACGCATAACGCATAACGCATAACGCATAACGCATAACGCTTAACGCATCGCGCATAACGCATAACGGATAACGCCTAACCCATAACGCTTAACGCATAACGCATAACGCATAACGCATAACGCATAACGGATAACGCATAACGCATAACGCATAACGGATAACGCATAACGCATAACGCATAACGCATAACGCATAACGCATAACGCATAACGCATAACGAATAACGCATAACGCATAACGCATAACGCATAACGCATAACGCATAACGCATAACGCATAACGCATAACGCATAACGCATAACGCATAACGCATAACGCATAATGCATAACGCATAACGCATAACGCATAACGCATGACGCATGACGCATAACGCATAACGCATAACGCATAACGCATAACGCATAACGCATAACGCATAACGCTTAACGCATAACGCATAACGCATAACGCATAACGCATAACGCATAACGCATAACGCATGACGCATAACGCATGACGCATAACGCGTAACGCATAATGCATAACGCATAACGCTTAACGCATAGCCCATAACGCATAACGCATAACGCATAACGGATAACGCATAACGCATAACGCATAACGCATAACGAAAAACGCATAACGCATAACCCATAACGCATAACGCATATTGCATAACGCTTAACGCATAACGCCTAACGCATAACGCGTAACGCATAATGCATAACGCATAACGCTTAACGCATAGCCCATAACGCATAACGCATAACGCATCGCGCATAACGCATAACGGATAACGCATAACGCATAACGCATAACGCATAACGCATAACGGATAACGCATAACGCATAACGCATAACGCATAACGAATAACGCATAACGCATAACCCATAACGCATAACGCATAACGCATAACGCATAACGCATAACGCATAACGCATAACGCATAACGCATAACGCATAACGCATAACGCATAACGCATAACGCATAACGCATAACGCATAACGCATAACGCATAACGCATAACGCATAACGCATAACGCATAACGCATAACGCATAACGCATAACGCATAACGCATAACGCATAACGCATAACGCATAACGCATAACGCATAACGCATAACGCATAACGCATAACGCATAACGCATAACGCATAACGCATAACGCATAACGCATAACCCATAACGCATAACGCATAACGCATAACGCATAACGCATAACGCATAACGCATAACGCATAACGCATAACGCATAACGCATAACGCATAACGGATAACGCATAACGCATAACGCATAACGGATAACGCATAACGCATAACGCATAACGCATAACGCATAACGCATTACGCATAACGGATAACGCATAACGGATAACGCATAACGCATAACGCATAACGCATTACGCAGAACGCATAACGCATAACGCATAACGCATAACGCATAACGCATAACGCATATCGCATTACGCATAACGCATAACGCATAACGGATAACGCATGACGCATAACGCATAACGCATAACGCATTACGCAGAACGCATAACGCATAACGCATAACGCATAACGCATAACGCATAACGCATAACGCATAACGCATAACGCATAACGCATAACGCATAACGCATAACGCATAACGCATAACGCATAACGCATAACGCATGACGCATGACGCATAACGCATAACGCATAACGCATAACGCATAACGCATAACGCATAACGCATAACGCATAACGCATAACGCATAACGCATAACGCATAACGCATAACGCATAACGCATAACGCATAACGCATAACGCATAACGCATAACGCATAACGCATAACGCATAACGCATAACGCATAACGCATAACGCATAACGCATAACGCATAACGCATAACGCATAACGCATAACGCATAACGCATAACGCATAACGCATAACGCATAACGCATAACGCATAACGCATAACGCATAACGCATAACGCATAACGCATAACGCATAACGCATAACGCATAACGCATAACGCATAACGCATAACGCATAACGCATAACGCATAACGCATAACGCATAACGCATAACGCATAACGCATAACGCTTAACGCATAACGCATAACGCATAACGCATAACGCATAACGCATAACGCATAACGCATAACGCATGACGCATAACGCATGACGCATAACGCGTAACGCATAATGCATAACGCATAACGCTTAACGCATAGCCCATAACGCATAACGCATAACGCATCGCGCATAACGCATAACGGATAACGCATAACGCATAACGCATAACGCATAACGGATAACGCATAACGCATAACGCATAACGCATAACGAATAACGCATAACGCATAACCCATAACGCATAACGCATATTGCATAACGCTTAACGCATAACGCATAACGCATAACGCATAACGCATAACGCATAACGCATAACGCATAACGCATAACGCTTAACGCATAACGCATAACGCATAACGCATAACGCATAACGCATAACGCATAACGCATAACGCATAACGCATGACGCATAACGCATGACGCATAACGCGTAACGCATAATGCATAACGCATAACGCTTAACGCATAGCCCATAACGCATAACGCATAACGCATCGCGCATAACGCATAACGGATAACGCATAACGCATAACGCATAACGCATAACGCATAACGCATAACGCTTAACGCATCGCGCATAACGCATAACGGATAACGCCTAACCCATAACGCTTAACGCATAACGCATAACGCATAACGCATAACGCATAACGGATAACGCATAACGCATAACGCATAACGGATAACGCATAACGCATAACGCATAACGCATAACGCATAACGCATAACGAATAACGCATAACGCATAACGCATAACGCATAACGCATAACGCATAACGCATAACGCATAACGCATAACGCATAACGCATAACGCATAACGCATAACGCATAACGCATAACGCATAACGCATAACGCATGACGCATGACGCATAACGCATAACGCATAACGCATAACGCATAACGCATAACGCATAACGCATAACGCTTAACGCATAACGCATAACGCATAACGCATAACGCATAACGCATAACGCATAACGCATAACGCATGACGCATAACGCATGACGCATAACGCGTAACGCATAATGCATAACGCATAACGCTTAACGCATAGCCCATAACGCATAACGCATAACGCATAACGGATAACGCATAACGCATAACGCATAACGCATAACGAAAAACGCATAACGCATAACCCATAACGCATAACGCATATTGCATAACGCTTAACGCATAACGCCTAACGCATAACGCGTAACGCATAATGCATAACGCATAACGCTTAACGCATAGCCCATAACGCATAACGCATAACGCATCGCGCATAACGCATAACGGATAACGCATAACGCATAACGCATAACGCATAACGCATAACGGATAACGCATAACGCATAACGCATAACGCATAACGAATAACGCATAACGCATAACCCATAACGCATAACGCATAACGCATAACGCATAACGCATAACGGATAACGCAAGACGCATAACGCATAACGCATAACGCATAACGCATAACGCATAACGCATAACGCATAACGCATAACGCATAACGCATAACGCATAACGCATAACGCATAACGCATAACGCATAACGCATAACGCATAACGCATAACGCATAACGCATAACGCATAACGCATAACGCATAACGCATAACGCATAACGCATAACGCATAACGCACAACGCATAACGCATAACGCATAACGCATAACGCATAACGCATAACCCATAACGCATAACGCATAACGCATAACGCATAACGCATAACGCATAACGCATAACGCATAACGCATAACGCATAACGCATAACGCATAACGGATAACGCATAACGCATAACGCATAACGGATAACGCATAACGCATAACGCATAACGCATAACGCATTACGCATAACGGATAACGCATAACGGATAACGCATAACGCATAACGCATAACGCATTACGCAGAACGCATAACGCATAACGCATAACGCATAACGCATAACGCATAACGCATATCGCATTACGCATAACGCATAACGCATAACGGATAACGCATGACGCATAACGCATAACGCATAACGCATTACGCAGAACGCATAACGCATAACGCATAACGCATAACGCATAACGCATAACGCATAACGCATAGCGCATAACGCACAACGCATAACGCATAACGCATAACGCATAACGCATAACGCATAACGCATAACGCATAACGCATAACGCATAACGCATAACGCATAACGCATAACGCATAACGCATAACGCATAACGCATAACGCATAACGCATAACGCATAACGCATAACGCATAACGCATAACGCATAACGCATAACGCATAACGCATAACGCATAACGCATAACGCATAACGCATAACGCATAACGCATAACGCATAACGCATAACGCATAACGCATAACGCATAACGCATAACGCATAACGCATAACGCATAACGCATAACGCATAACGCATAACGCATAACGCTTAACGCATAACGCATAACGCATAACGCATAACGCATAACGCATAACGCATAACGCATAACGCATGACGCATAACGCATGACGCATAACGCGTAACGCATAATGCATAACGCATAACGCTTAACGCATAGCCCATAACGCATAACGCATAACGCATCGCGCATAACGCATAACGGATAACGCATAACGCATAACGCATAACGCATAACGGATAACGCATAACGCATAACGCATAACGCATAACGAATAACGCATAACGCATAACCCATAACGCATAACGCATATTGCATAACGCTTAACGCATAACGCATAACGCATAACGCATAACGCATAACGCATAACGCATAACGCATAACGCATAACGCATAACGCTTAACGCATAACGCATAACGCATAACGCATAACGCATAACGCATAACGCATAACGCATAACGCATAACGCATGACGCATAACGCATGACGCATAACGCGTAACGCATAATGCATAACGCATAACGCTTAACGCATAGCCCATAACGCATAACGCATAACGCATCGCGCATAACGCATAACGGATAACGCATAACGCATAACGCATAACGCATAACGCATAACGCATAACGCTTAACGCATCGCGCATAACGCATAACGGATAACGCCTAACCCATAACGCTTAACGCATAACGCATAACGCATAACGCATAACGCATAACGGATAACGCATAACGCATAACGCATAACGGATAACGCATAACGCATAACGCATAACGCATAACGCATAACGCATAACGAATAACGCATAACGCATAACGCATAACGCATAACGCATAACGCATAACGCATAACGCATAACGCATAACGCATAACGCATAACGCATAACGCATAACGCATAACGCATAACGCATAACGCATAACGCATAACGCATGACGCATGACGCATAACGCATAACGCATAACGCATAACGCATAACGCATAACGCATAACGCATAACGCTTAACGCATAACGCATAACGCATAACGCATAACGCATAACGCATAACGCATAACGCATAACGCATAACGCATGACGCATAACGCATGACGCATAACGCGTAACGCATAATGCATAACGCATAACGCTTAACGCATAGCCCATAACGCATAACGCATAACGCATAACGGATAACGCATAACGCATAACGCATAACGCATAACGAAAAACGCATAACGCATAACCCATAACGCATAACGCATATTGCATAACGCTTAACGCATAACGCCTAACGCATAACGCGTAACGCATAATGCATAACGCATAACGCTTAACGCATAGCCCATAACGCATAACGCATAACGCATCGCGCATAACGCATAACGGATAACGCATAACGCATAACGCATAACGCATAACGCATAACGGATAACGCATAACGCATAACGCATAACGCATAACGAATAACGCATAACGCATAACCCATAACGCATAACGCATAACGCATAACGCATAACGCATAACGCATAACGCATAACGCATAACGGATAACGCAAGACGCATAACGCATAACGCATAACGCATAACGCATAACGCATAACGCATAACGCATAACGCATAACGCATAACGCATAACGCATAACGCATAACGCATAACGCATAACGCATAACGCATAACGCATAACGCATAACGCATAACGCATAACGGATAACGCATAACGCATAACGCATAACGCATAACGAAAAACGCATAACGCATAACCCATAACGCATAACGCATATTGCATAACGCTTAACGCATAACGCCTAACGCATAACGCGTAACGCATAATGCATAACGCATAACGCTTAACGCATAGCCCATAACGCATAACGCATAACGCATCGCGCATAACGCATAACGGATAACGCATAACGCATAACGCATAACGCATAACGCATAACGGATAACGCATAACGCATAACGCATAACGCATAACGAATAACGCATAACGCATAACCCATAACGCATAACGCATAACGCATAACGCATAACGCATAACGCATAACGCATAACGCATAACGGATAACGCAAGACGCATAACGCATAACGCATAACGCATAACGCATAACGCATAACGCATAACGCATAACGCATAACGCATAACGCATAACGCATAACGCATAACGCATAACGCATAACGCATAACGCATAACGCATAACGCATAACGCATAACGCATAACGCATAACGCATAACGCATAACGCATAACGCATAACGCATAACGCATAACGCATAACGCATAACGCATAACGCACAACGCACAACGCATAACGCATAACGCATAACGCATAACGCATAACCCATAACGCATAACGCATAACGCATAACGCATAACGCATAACGCATAACGCATAACGCATAACGCATAACGCATAACGCATAACGCATAACGGATAACGCATAACGCATAACGCATAACGCATAACGCATAACGCATAACGCATAACGCATTACGCATAACGGATAACGCATAACGGATAACGCATAACGCATAACGCATAACGCATTACGCAGAACGCATAACGCATAACGCATAACGCATAACGCATAACGCATAACGCATATCGCATTACGCATAACGCATAACGCATAACGGATAACGCATGACGCATAACGCATAACGCATAACGCATTACGCAGAACGCATAACGCATAACGCATAACGCATAACGCATAACGCATAACGCATAACGCATAACGCATAACGCATAACGCATAACGCATAACGCATAACGCATAACGCATAACGCATAACGCATAACGCATAACGCATAACGCATAACGCATAACGCATAACGCATAACGCATAACGCATAACGCATGACGCATGACGCATAACGCATAACGCATAACGCATAACGCATAACGCATAACGCATAACGCATAACGCATAACGCATAACGCATAACACATAACGCATAACGCATAACGCATAACGCATAACGCATAACGCATAACGCATAACGCATAACGCATAACGCATAACGCATAACGCATAACGCATAACGCATGACGCATAACGCATAACGCATAACGCATAACGCATAATGCATAACGCATAACGCTTAACGCATAGCCCATAACGCATAACGCATAACGCATCGCGCATAACGCATAACGGATAACGCATAACGCATAACGCATAACGCATAACGGATAACGCATAACGCATAACGCATAACGCATAACGAATAACGCATAACGCATAACCCATAACGCATAACGCATATTGCATAACGCTTAACGCATAACGCATAACGCATAACGCATAACGCTTAACGCATAGCCCATAACGCATAACGCATAACGCATCGCGCATAACGCATAACGCATAACGCATAACGCATAACGCATGACGCATAACGCATGACGCATAACGCGTAACGCATAATGCATAACGCATAACGCTTAACGCATAGCCCATAACGCATAACGCATAACGCATCGCGCATAACGCATAACGGATAACGCATAACGCATAACGCATAACGCATAACGGATAACGCATAACGCATAACGCATAACGCATAACGAATAACGCATAACGCATAACCCATATCGCATAACGCATATTGCATAACGCTTAACGCATAACGCCTAACGCATAACGCGTAACGCATAATGCATAACGCATAACGCTTAACGCATAGCCCATAACGCATAACGCATAACGCATCGCGCATAACGCATAACGGATAACGCATAACGCATAACGCATAACGCATAACGCATAACGGATAACGCATAACGCATAACGCATAACGCATAACGAATAACGCATAACGCATAACCCATAACGCATAACGCATAACGCATAACGCATAACGCATAACGCATAACGCATAACGCATTACGCAGAACGCATAACGCATAACGCATAACGCATAACGCATAACGCATAACGCATAACGCATAACGCATAACGCATAACGCATAACGCATAACGCATAACGCATAACGCATAACGCATAACGCATAACGCATAACGCATAACGCATAACGCATAACGCATAACGCATAACGCATAACGCATAACGCATAACGCATAACGCATAACGCATAACGCATAACGCATAACGCATAACGCATAACGCATGACGCATAACGCATAACGCATAACGCATAACGCATAACGCATAACGCATAACGCATAACGCATAACGCATAACGCATAACGCATAACGCATAACGCATAACGCATAACGCATAACGCATAACGCATAACGCATAACGCATAACGCATAACGCATAACGCATAACGCATAACGCATAACGCATAACGCATAACGCATAACGCATAACGCATAACGCATAACGCATAACGCATGACGCATAACGCATAACGCATAACGCATAACGCATAACGCATAACGCATAACGCATAACGCATAACGCATAACGCATAACGCATAACGCATAACGCATAACGCATAACGCATAACGCATAACGCATAACGCATAACGCATAACGCATGACGCATAACGCTTAACGCATAACGCATAACGCATAACGCATAACGCATAACGCATAACGCATAACGCTTAACGCATAACGCATTACGCATAACGCATAACGCATAACGCATAACGCATAACGCATAACGCATAACGCATAACGCATAACGCATAACGCATAACGCATAACGCATAACGCATAACGCATAACGCATAACGCATAACGCATAACGCATAACGCATAACGCATAACGCATAACGCATAACGCATAACGCATAACGCATAACGCATAACGCATAACGCATAACGCATAACGCATAACGCATAACGCATAACGCATAACGCATAACGCATAACGCATAACGCATAACGCATAACGCATAACGCATAACGCATTACGCATAACGGATAACGCATAACGGATAACGCATAACGCATAACGCATAACGCATTACGCAGAACGCATAACGCATAACGCATAACGCATAACGCATAACGCATAACGCATATCGCATTACGCATAACGCATAACGCATAACGGATAACGCATGACGCATAACGCATAACGCATAACGCATTACGCAGAACGCATAACGCATAACGCATAACGCATAACGCATAACGCATAACGCATAACGCATAACGCATAACGCATAACGCATAACGCATAACGCATAACGCATAACGCATAACGCATAACGCATGACGCATGACGCATGACGCATAACGCATAACGCATAACGCATAACGCATAACGCATAACGCATAACGCATAACGCATAACGCATAACGCATAACGCATAACGCATAACGCATAACGCATAACGCATAACGCATAACGCATAACGCATAACGTATAACGCATAACGCATAACGCATAACGCATAACGCATAACGCATAACGCATAACGCATAACGCATAACGCATAACGCATAACGCATAACGCATAACGCATAACGCATAACGCATAACGCATAACGCATAACGCATAACGCATAACGCATAACGCATAACGCATAACGCATAACGCATAACGCATAACGCATAACGCATAACGCATAACGCATAACGCATAACGCATAACGCATAACGCATAACGCATAACGCATAACGCATAACGCATAACGCATAACGCATAACGCATAACGCATAACGCATAACGCATAACGCATAACGCATAACGCTTAACGCATAACGCATAACGCATAACGCATAACGCATAACGCATAACGCATGACGCATAACGCATGACGCATAACGCGTAACGCATAATGCATAACGCATAACGCTTAACGCATAGCCCATAACGCATAACGCATAACGCATCGCGCATAACGCATAACGGATAACGCATAACGCATAACGCATAACGCATAACGGATAACGCATAACGCATAACGCATAACGCATAACGAATAACGCATAACGCATAACGCATAACGCATAACCCATAACGCATAACGCATATTGCATAACGCTTAACGCATAACGCATAACGCATAACGCATAACGCATAACGCATAACGCATAACGCATAACGCATAACGCATAACGCTTAACGCATAACGCATAACGCATAACGCATAACGCATAACGCATAACGCATAACGCATAACGCATAACGCATGACGCATAACGCATGACGCATAACGCGTAACGCATAATGCATAACGCATAACGCTTAACGCATAGCCCATAACGCATAACGCATAACGCATCGCGCATAACGCATAACGGATAACGCATAACGCATAACGCATAACGCATAACGCATAACGCATAACGCTTAACGCATCGCGCATAACGCATAACGGATAACGCCTAACCCATAACGCTTAACGCATAACGCATAACGCATAACGCATAACGCATAACGGATAACGCATAACGCATAACGCATAACGGATAACGCATAACGCATAACGCATAACGCATAACGCATAACGCATAACGCATAACGAATAACGCATAACGCATAACGCATAACGCATAACGCATAACGCATAACGCATAACGCATAACGCATAACGCATAACGCATAACGCATAACGCATAACGCATAACGCATAACGCATAACGCATAACGCATAACGCATAACGCATAACGCATGACGCATGACGCATAACGCATAACGCATAACGCATAACGCATAACGCATAACGCATAACGCATAACGCTTAACGCATAACGCATAACGCATAACGCATAACGCATAACGCATAACGCATAACGCATGACGCATAACGCATGACGCATAACGCGTAACGCATAATGCATAACGCATAACGCTTAACGCATAGCCCATAACGCATAACGCATAACGCATAACGGATAACGCATAACGCATAACGCATAACGCATAACGAAAAACGCATAACGCATAACCCATAACGCATAACGCATATTGCATAACGCTTAACGCATAACGCCTAACGCATAACGCGTAACGCATAATGCATAACGCATAACGCTTAACGCATAGCCCATAACGCATAACGCATAACGCATCGCGCATAACGCATAACGGATAACGCATAACGCATAACGCATAACGCATAACGCATAACGGATAACGCATAACGCATAACGCATAACGCATAACGAATAACGCATAACGCATAACCCATAACGCATAACGCATAACGCATAACGCATAACGCATAACGCATAACGCATAACGGATAACGCAAGACGCATAACGCATAACGCATAACGCATAACGCATAACGCATAACGCATAACGCATAACGCATAACGCATAACGCATAACGCATAACGCATAACGCATAACGCATAACGCATAACGCATAACGCATAACGCATAACGCATAACGCATAACGCATAACGCATAACGCATAACGCATAACGCATAACGCATAACGCATAACGCATAACGCATAACGCATAACGCACAACGCATAACGCATAACGCATAACGCATAACGCATAACGCATAACCCATAACGCATAACGCATAACGCATAACGCATAACGCATAACGCATAACGCATAACGCATAACGCATAACGCATAACGCATAACGCATAACGCATAACGGATAACGCATAACGCATAACGCATAACGGATAACGCATAACGCATAACGCATAACGCATAACGCATTACGCATAACGGATAACGCATAACGGATAACGCATAACGCATAACGCATAACGCATTACGCAGAACGCATAACGCATAACGCATAACGCATAACGCATAACGCATAACGCATATCGCATTACGCATAACGCATAACGCATAACGGATAACGCATGACGCATAACGCATAACGCATAACGCATTACGCAGAACGCATAACGCATAACGCATAACGCATAACGCATAACGCATAACGCATAACGCATAACGCATAACGCATAACGCATAACGCATAACGCATAACGCATAACGCATAACGCATAACGCATAACGCATAACGCATAACGCATAACGCATAACGCATAACGCATAACGCATAACGCATAACGCATAACGCATAACGCATAACGCATGACGCATGACGCATAACGCATAACGCATAACGCATAACGCATAACGCATAACGCATAACGCATAACGCATAACGCATAACGCATAACACATAACGCATAACGCATAACGCATAACGCATAACGCATAACGCATAACGCATAACGCATAACGCATAACGCATAACGCATAACGCATAACGCATAACGCATAACGCATAACGCATAACGCATAACGCATAACGCATAACGCATAACGCATAACGCATAACGCATAACGCATAACGCATAACGCATAACGCATAACGCATAACGCATAACGCATAACGCATAACGCATAACGCATAACGCATAACGCATAACGCATAACGCATAACGCATAACGCATAACGCATAACGCATAACGCATAACGCATAACGCATAACGCATAACGCATAACGCATAACGCATAACGCATAACGCATAACGCATAACGCTTAACGCATAACGCATAACGCATAACGCATAACGCATAACGCATAACGCATAACGCATGACGCATAACGCATGACGCATAACGCGTAACGCATAATGCATAACGCATAACGCTTAACGCATAGCCCATAACGCATAACGCATAACGCATCGCGCATAACGCATAACGGATAACGCATAACGCATAACGCATAACGCATAACGGATAACGCATAACGCATAACGCATAACGCATAACGAATAACGCATAACGCATAACCCATAACGCATAACGCATATTGCATAACGCTTAACGCATAACGCATAACGCATAACGCATAACGCTTAACGCTTAACGCATAGCCCATAACGCATAACGCATAACGCATCGCGCATAACGCATAACGCATAACGCATAACGCATAACGCATGACGCATAACGCATGACGCATAACGCGTAACGCATAATGCATAACGCATAACGCTTAACGCATAGCCCATAACGCATAACGCATAACGCATCGCGCATAACGCATAACGGATAACGCATAACGCATAACGCATAACGCATAACGGATAACGCCTAACGCATAACGCATAACGCATAACGAATAACGCATAACGCATAACCCATAACGCATAACGCATATTGCATAACGCTTAACGCATAACGCCTAACGCATAACGCGTAACGCATAATGCATAACGCATAACGCTTAACGCATAGCCCATAACGCATAACGCATAACGCATCGCGCATAACGCATAACGGATAACGCATAACGCATAACGCATAACGCATAACGCATAACGGATAACGCATAACGCATAACGCATAACGCATAACGAATAACGCATAACGCATAACCCATAACGCATAACACATAACGCATAACGCATAACGCATAACGCATAACGCATAACGCATAACGCATAACGCATAACGCATAACGCATAACGCATAACGCATAACGCATAACGCATAACGCATAACGCATAACGCATAACGCATAACGCATAACGCATAACGCATAACGCATAACGCATAACGCATAACGCATAACGCATAACGCATAACGCATAACGCATAACGCATAACGCATAACGCATAACGCATAACGCATGACGCATAACGCATAACGCATAACGCATAACGCATAACGCATAACGCATAACGCATAACGCATAACGCATAACGCATAACGCATAACGCATAACGCATAACGCATAACGCATAACGCATAACGCATAACGCATAACGCATAACGCATAACGCTTAACGCATAACGCATAACGCATAACGCATAACGCATAACGCATAACGCATAACGCATGACGCATAACGCATGACGCATAACGCGTAACGCATAATGCATAACGCATAACGCTTAACGCATAGCCCATAACGCATAACGCATAACGCATCGCGCATAACGCATAACGGATAACGCATAACGCATAACGCATAACGCATAACGGATAACGCATAACGCATAACGCATAACGCATAACGAATAACGCATAACGCATAACCCATAACGCATAACGCATATTGCATAACGCTTAACGCATAACGCATAACGCATAACGCATAACGCTTAACGCATAGCCCATAACGCATAACGCATAACGCATCGCGCATAACGCATAACGCATAACGCATAACGCATAACGCATGACGCATAACGCATGACGCATAACGCGTAACGCATAATGCATAACGCATAACGCTTAACGCATAGCCCATAACGCATAACGCATAACGCATCGCGCATAACGCATAACGGATAACGCATAACGCATAACGCATAACGCATAACGGATAACGCCTAACGCATAACGCATAACGCATAACGAATAACGCATAACGCATAACCCATAACGCATAACGCATATTGCATAACGCTTAACGCATAACGCCTAACGCATAACGCGTAACGCATAATGCATAACGCATAACGCTTAACGCATAGCCCATAACGCATAACGCATAACGCATCGCGCATAACGCATAACGGATAACGCATAACGCATAACGCATAACGCATAACGCATAACGGATAACGCATAACGCATAACGCATAACGCATAACGAATAACGCATAACGCATAACCCATAACGCATAACGCATAACGCATAACGCATAACGCATAACGCATAACGCATTACGCAGAACGCATAACGCATAACGCATAACGCATAACGCATAACGCATAACGCATAACGCATAACGCATAACGCATAACGCATAACGCATAACGCATAACGCATAACGCATAACGCATAACGCATAACGCATAACGCATAACGCATAACGCATAACGCATAACGCATAACGCATAACGCATAACGCATAACGCATAACGCATAACGCATAACGCATAACGCATAACGCATAACGCATAACGCATAACGCATAACGCATAACGCATAACGCATAACGCATAACGCATAACGCATAACGCATAACGCATAACGCATAACGCATAACGCATAACGCATAACGCATAACGCATAACGCATAACGCATGCCGCATAACGCATAACGCATAACGCATAACGCATAACGCATAACGCATAACGCATAACGCATAACGCATAACGCATAACGCATAACGCATAACGCATAACGCATAACGCATAACGCATAACGCATAACGCATAACGCATAACGCATAACGCATAACGCATAACGCATAACGCATAACGCATAACGCATAACGCATAACGCATAACGCATAACGCATAACGCATAACGCATAACGCATAACGCATGACGCATAACGCATAACGCATAACGCATAACGCATAACGCATAACGCATAACGCATAACGCATAACGCATAACGCATAACGCATAACGCATAACGCATAACGCATAACGCATAACGCATAACGCATAACGCATAACGCATAACGCTTAACGCATAACGCATAACGCATAACGCATAACGCATAACGCATAACGCATAACGCATAACGCATAACGCTTAACGCATAACGCATTACGCATAACGCATAACGCATAACGCATAACGCATAACGCATAACGCATAACGCATAACGCATAACGCATAACGCATAACGCATAACGCATAACGCATAACGCATAACGCATAACGCATAACGCATAACGCATAACGCATAACGCATAACGCATAACGCATAACGCATAACGCATAACGCATAACGCATAACGCATAACGCATAACGCATAACGCATAACGCATAACGCATAACGCATAACGCATAACGCATAACGCATAACGCTTAACGCATAACGCATAACGCATAACGCATAACGCATAACGCATAACGCATAACGCATAACGCATAACGCATAACGCATAACGCATAACGCATAACGCATAACCCATAACGCATAACGCATAACGCATAACGCATAACGCATAACGGATAACGCAAGACGCATAACGCATAACGCATAAAGCATAACGCATAACGCATAACGCATAACGCATAACGCATAACGCATAACGCATAACGCATAACGCATAACGCATAACGCATAACGCATAACGCATAACGCATAACGCATAACGCATAACGCATAACGCATAACGCATAACGCATAACGCATAACGCATAACGCATAACGCATAACGCATAACGCATAACGCATAACGCATAACGCATAACGCATAACGCATAACGCATAACGCATAACGCATAACGCATAACACATAACGCATTACGCATAACGCTTAACGCATAACGTCTAACGCATAACGCGTAACGCATAATGCATAACGCATAACGCTTAACGCATAGCCCATAACGCATAACGCATAACGCATAACGCATCGCGCATAACGCATAACGCATAACGCATAACGCATAACGCATAACGCATAACGCATAACGCATAACGCATAACGCATAACGCTTTACGCATAACGCATAACGCATAACGCATAAATCATAACGGATAACGCAAGACGCATAACGCATAACGCATAACGCATAACGCATAACGCTTAACGCATAACGCCTAACGCATAACGCGTAACTCATAATGCATAACGCATAACGCTTAACGCATAGCCCATAACGCATAACGCATAACGCATAACGCATCGCGCATAACGCATAACGGATAACGCATAACGCATAACGCATAACGGATAACACATAACGCATAACGCATAACGCATAACGAATTACGCATAACGCATAACCCATAACGCATAACGCATAACGCATAACGCATAACGCATAACGCATAACTTATAACGCATAACGCATAACGCATAACGCATAACGCATAACGCATAACGCATAACGCATAACGCATAACGCATAACGCATAACGGATAACGCATAACGCTTAACGCATAACGCATTACGCATAACGCATAACGCATAATGCATAACGCATAACGCTTAACGCATAGCTCATAACGCATAACGCATAACGCATAACGCATAACGCATAACGCATAACGCATAACGCATAACGCATAACGGATAACGCATAACGCATAACGCATAACGCATAACGGATAACGCATAACGCATAACGCATAACGCATAACGCATAACGCATAACGCATAACGCATAACGCATAACGCATAACGCATAACGCATAACGCTTAACGCATAGCTCATAACGCATAACTCATAACGCTTAACGCATAACGCATAACGCATAACGCATAACGCATAACGCATAACGCATAACGCATAACGCATAACGCATAACGCATAACGCATAACGCATAACGCATAACGCATAACGCATAACGCATAACGCATAACGCATAACGCATAACGCATAACGCATAACGCATAACGCATAACGCATAACGCATAACGCTTAACGCATAACGCATAACGCATAACGCATAACGCATAACGCATAACGCTTAACGCATAACGCATTACGCATAACGCATAACGCATAATGCATAACGCATAACGCATAACGCATAACGCATAACGCATAACGCATAACGCATAACGCATAACGCATAACGCATAACGCATAACGCATAACGCATAACGCATAACGCATAACGCATAACGCATAACGCATAACGCATAACGCATAACGCATAACGCATAACGCATAACGCATAACGCATAACGCATAACGCATAACGCATAACGCATAACGCATAACGCATAACGCATAACGCATAACGCTTAACGCATAACGCATTACGCATAACGCATAACGCATAATGCATAACGCATAACGCTTAACGCATAGCTCATAACGCATAACGCATAACGCATAACGCATAACCCATAACCCATAACGCATAACGCATAACGCAGAACGCATAACGCTTAACGCATAACGCATAACGGATAACGCATAACGGATAACGCATAACGCATAACACATAACGCATAACGCATAACGCATAACGCATAACGCATAACGCATAACGCATAACGCATAACGCATAACGCATAACGCATAACGCATAACGCATAACGCATAACGCATAACGCATAACGCATAACGCATAACGCATAACGCATAACGCATAACGCATAACGCATAACGCATAACGCATAACGCATAACGCATAACGCATAACGCATAACGCATAACGCATAACGCATAACGCATAACGCATAACGCATAACGCATAACGCATAACGCATAACGCATAACGCATAACGCATAACGCATAACGCATAACGCATAACGCATAACGCATAACGCATAACGCATAACGCATAACGCATTACGCATAACGCATAACGCATAATGCATAACGCATAACGCTTAACGCATAGCTGATAACGCATAACGCATAGCCCATAACGCATAACGCATAACGCATAACGCATAACGCATAACGCATAACACATAACGCATAACGCATAACGCATAACGCATAACGCATAACGCATCGCGCATAACGCATAACGCATAACGCATAACGCATAACGCATAACGCTTAACGCATAACGCCTAACGCATAACGCGTAACGCATAATGCATAACGCATAACGCATAACGCATAACCCATAACGCATAACGCATAACGCATAACGCATAACGCATAACGCATAACGCATAACGGATAACGCAAGACGCATAACGCATAACGCATAAAGCATAACGCATAACGCATAACGCATAACGCATAACGCATAACGCATAACGCATAACGCATAACGGATAACGCATAACGCATAACGCATAACGCATAACGCATAACGCATAACGCATAACGCATAACGCATAACGCATAACGCATAACGCATAACGCATAACGCATAATGCATAACGCATAACGCTTAACGCATAGCTCAGAACGCATAACTCATAACGCTTAACGCATAACGCATAACGCATAACGCATAACGCATAACGCATAACGCATAACGCATAACGCATAACGCATAACGCATAACGCATAACGCATAACGCATAACGCATAACGGATAACGCATAACGCATAACGCATAACGCATAACGCATAACGCATAACGCATAACGCATAACGCATAACCCATAACGCATAACGCATAACGCATAACGCATAACGCATAACGCATAACGCATAACGCATAACGCATAACGCATAACGCATAACGCATAACGCATAACCCATAACGCATAACGCATAACGCATAACGCATAACGCATAACGGATAACGCAAGACGCATAACGCATAACGCATAAAGCATAACGCATAACGCATAACGCATAACGCATAACGCATAACGCATAACGCATAACGCATAACGCATAACGCATAACGCATAACGCATAACGCATAACGCATAACGCATAACGCATAACGCATAACGCATAACGCATAACGCATAACGCATAACGCATAACGCATAACGCATAACGCATAACGCATAACGCATAACGCATAACGCATAACGCATAACGCATAACGCATAACGCATAACGCATAACGCATAACGCATAACACATAACGCATAACGCATAACGCATAACGCATAACGCATAACGCACAACGCATAACGCATAACGCATAACGCATAACGCATAACGCATAACGCATAACGCATAACGCATAACGCATAACGCATAACGTATAACGCATAACGCATAACGCATAACACATAACACATAACGCATAACGCATAACGCATAACGCATAACGCATAACACATAACGCATAACGCATAACGCTTAACGCATAACGTCTAACGCATAACGCGTAACGCATAATGCATAACGCATAACGCTTAACGCATAGCCCATAACGCATAACGCATAACGCATAACGCATCGCGCATAACGCATAACGCATAACGCATAACGCATAACGCATAACGCATAACGCATAACGCATAACGCATAACGCATAACGCATAACGCATAACGCTTTACGCATAACGCATAACGCATAACGCATAAATCATAACGGATAACGCAAGACGCATAACGCATAACGCATAACGCATAACGCATAACGCTTAACGCATAACGCCTAACGCATAACGCGTAACTCATAATGCATAACGCATAACGCTTAACGCATAGCCCATAACGCATAACGCATAACGCATCGCGCATAACGCATAACGGATAACGCATAACGCATAACGCATAACGGATAACGCATAACGCATAACGCATAACCCATAACGCATAACGAATTACGCATAACGCATAACCCATAACGCATAACGCATAACGCATAACGCATAACGCATAACGCATAACGCATAACGCATAACGCATAACGCATAACGCATAACGCATAACGCATAACGCATAACGCATAACGCATAACGCATAACGCATAACGCATAACGCATAACGCATAACGGATAACGCATAACGCTTAACGCATAACGCATTACGCATAACGCATAACGCATAATGCATAACGCATAACGCTTAACGCATAGCTCATAACGCATAACGCATAACGCATAACGCATAACGCATAACGCATAACGCATAACGCATAACGCATAACGCATAACGCATAACGCATAACGCATAACGCATAACGCATAACGCATAACGCATAACGCATAACGCATAACGCATAACGCATAACGCATAACGCATAACGCATAACGCATAACGAATTACGCATAACGCATATCGCATAACGCATAACGCTTAACGCATAACGCTTAACGCATAACGCATTACGCATAACGCATAACGCATAACGCATAACGCATAACGCATAACGCATAACGCATAACGCATAACGCATAACGCATAACGCATAACGCTTAACGCATAACGCCTAACGCATAACGGGTAACGCATAATGCATAACGCATAACGCATAACCCATAACGCATAACGCATAACGCATAACGCATAACGCATAACGCATAACGCATAACGCATAACGGATAACGCAAGACGCATAACGCATAACGCATAAAGCATAACGCATAACGCATAACGCATAACGCATAACGCTTAACGCATAACGCATAACGCATAATGCATAACGCATAACGCTTAACGCATAGCTCATAACGCATAACGCATAACGCATAACGCATAACCCATAACCCATAACGCATAACGCATAACGCATAACGCATAACGCATAATGCATAACGCATAACGCTTAACGCATAGCTCATAACGCATAACGCATAACGCATAACGCATAACCCATAACCCATAACGCATAACGCATAACGCATAACGCATAACGCTTAACGCATAACGCATAACGGATAACGCATAACGGATAACGCATAACGCATAACACATAACGCATAACGCATAACGCATAACGCATAACGGATAACGCATAACGCATAACGCATAACGCATAACGGATAACGCATAACGCATAACGCATAACGCATAACGCATAACGCATAACGCATAACGCATAATGCATAACGCATAACGCATAACGCATAACGGATAACGCATAACGCATAACGCATAACGCATAACGCATAACGCATAACGCATAACGGATAACGCAAGACGCATAACGCATAACGCATAAAGCATAACGCATAACGCATAACGCATAACGCATAACGCATAACGCATAACGCATAACGCATAACGCATAACGGATAACGCATAACGCATAACGCATAACGCATAACGCATAACGCATAACGCATAACGCATAACGCATAACGCATAACGCATAACGCATAACGCATAACGCACAACGCATAACGCATAACGCATAACGCATAACGCATAACGCATAACGCATAACGCATAACGCATAACGCATAACGCATAACGTATAACGCATAACGCATAACGCATAACACATAACACATAACGCATAACGCATAACGCATAACGCATAACGCATAACACATAACGCATAACGCATAACGCTTAACGCATAACGTCTAACGCATAACGCGTAACGCATAATGCATAACGCATAACGCTTAACGCATAGCCCATAACGCATAACGCATAACGCATAACGCATCGCGCATAACGCATAACGCATAACGCATAACGCATAACGCATAACGCATAACGCATAACGCATAACGCATAACGCATAACGCATAACGCATAACGCTTTACGCATAACGCATAACGCATAACGCATAAATCATAACGGATAACGCAAGACGCATAACGCATAACGCATAACGCATAACGCATAACGCTTAACGCATAACGCCTAACGCATAACGCGTAACTCATAATGCATAACGCATAACGCTTAACGCATAGCCCATAACGCATAACGCATAACGCATCGCGCATAACGCATAACGGATAACGCATAACGCATAACGCATAACGGATAACGCATAACGCATAACGCATAACCCATAACGCATAACGAATTACGCATAACGCATAACCCATAACGCATAACGCATAACGCATAACGCATAACGCATAACGCATAACGCATAACGCATAACGCATAACGCATAACGCATAACGCATAACGCATAACGCATAACGCATAACGCATAACGCATAACGCATAACGCATAACGCATAACGCATAACGGATAACGCATAACGCTTAACGCATAACGCATTACGCATAACGCATAACGCATAATGCATAACGCATAACGCTTAACGCATAGCTCATAACGCATAACGCATAACGCATAACGCATAACGCATAACGCATAACGCATAACGCATAACGCATAACGCATAACGCATAACGCATAACGCATAACGCATAACGCATAACGCATAACGCATAACGCATAACGCATAACGCATAACGCATAACGCATAACGCATAACGAATTACGCATAACGCATATCGCATAACGCATAACGCTTAACGCATAACGCTTAACGCATAACGCATTACGCATAACGCATAACGCATAACGCATAACGCATAACGCATAACGCATAACGCATAACGCATAACGCATAACGCATAACGCATAACGCATAACGCTTAACGCATAACGCCTAACGCATAACGGGTAACGCATAATGCATAACGCATAACGCATAACCCATAACGCATAACGCATAACGCATAACGCATAACGCATAACGCATAACGCATAACGCATAACGGATAACGCAAGACGCATAACGCATAACGCATAAAGCATAACGCATAACGCATAACGCATAACGCATAACGCTTAACGCATAACGCATAACGCATAATGCATAACGCATAACGCTTAACGCATAGCTCATAACGCATAACGCATAACGCATAACGCATAACCCATAACCCATAACGCATAACGCATAACGCATAACGCATAATGCATAACGCATAACGCTTAACGCATAGCTCATAACGCATAACGCATAACGCATAACGCATAACGCATAACCCATAACCCATAACGCATAACGCATAACGCATAACGCATAACGCTTAACGCATAACGCATAACGGATAACGCATAACGGATAACGCATAACGCATAACACATAACGCATAACGCATAACGCATAACGGATAACGCATAACGCATAACGCATAACGCATAACGGATAACGCATAACGCATAACGCATAACGCATAACGCATAACGCATAACGCATAACGCATAACGCATAACGCATAATGCATAACGCATAACGCATAACGCATAACGGATAACGCATAACGCATAACGCATAACGCATAACGCATAACGCATAACGCATAACGGATAACGCAAGACGCATAACGCATAACGCATAAAGCATAACGCATAACGCATAACGCATAACGCATAACGCATAACGCATAACGCATAACGCATAACGCATAACGGATAACGCATAACGCATAACGCATAACGCATAACGCATAACGCATAACGCATAACGCATAACGCATAACGCATAACGCATAACGCATAACGCATAACGCATAATGCATAACGCATAACGCTTAACGCATAGCTCATAACGCATAACTCATAACGCTTAACGCATAACGCATAACGCATAACGCATAACGCATAACGCATAACGCATAACGCATAACGCATAACGCATAACGCATAACGCATAACGCATAACGCATAACGCATAACGCATAACGCATAACGAATTACGCATAACGCATATCGCATAACGCATAACGCTTAACGCATAACGCTTAACGCATAACGCATTACGCATAACGCATAACGCATAACGCATAACGCATAACGCATAACGCATAACGCATAACGCATAACGCATAACGCATAACGCATAACGCATAACGCTTAACGCATAACGCCTAACGCATAACGGGTAACGCATAATGCATAACGCATAACGCATAACCCATAACGCATAACGCATAACGCATAACGCATAACGCATAACGCATAACGCATAACGGATAACGCAAGACGCATAACGCATAACGCATAAAGCATAACGCATAACGCATAACGCATAACGCATAACGCTTAACGCATAACGCATTACGCATAACGCATAACGCATAATGCATAACGCATAACGCTTAACGCATAGCTCATAACGCATAACGCATAACGCATAACGCATAACCCATAACCCATAACGCATAACGCATAACGCATAACGCATAACGCATAATGCATAACGCATAACGCTTAACGCATAGCTCATAACGCATAACGCATAACGCATAACGCATAACCCATAACCCATAACGCATAACGCATAACGCATAACGCATAACGCTTAACGCATAACGCATAACGGATAACGCATAACGGATAACGCATAACGCATAACACATAACGCATAACGCATAACGCATAACGGATAACGCATAACGCATAACGCATAACGCATAACGGATAACGCATAACGCATAACGCATAACGCATAACGCATAACGCATAACGCATAACGCATAATGCATAACGCATAACGCATAACGCATAACGGATAACGCATAACGCATAACGCATAACGCATAACGCATAACGCATAACGCATAACGGATAACGCAAGACGCATAACGCATAACGCATAAAGCATAACGCATAACGCATAACGCATAACGCATAACGCATAACGCATAACGCATAACGCATAACGGATAACGCATAACGCATAACGCATAACGCATAACGCATAACGCATAACGCATAACGCATAACGCATAACGCATAACGCATAACGCATAACGCATAACGCATAATGCATAACGCATAACGCTTAACGCATAGCTCATAACGCATAACTCATAACGCTTAACGCATAACGCATAACGCATAACGCATAACGCATAACGCATAACGCATAACGCATAACGCATAACGCATAACGCATAACGCATAACGCATAACGCATAACGCATAACGCATAACGGATAACGCATAACGCATAACGCATAACGCATAACGCATAACGCATAACGCATAACGCATAACGCATAACCCATAACGCATAACGCATAACGCATAACGCATAACGCATAACGCATAACGCATAACGCATAACGCATAACGCATAACGCATAACGCATAACCCATAACGCATAACGCATAACGCATAACGCATAACGCATAACGGATAACGCAAGACGCATAACGCATAACGCATAAAGCATAACGCATAACGCATAACGCATAACGCATAACGCATAACGCATAACGCATAACGCATAACGCATAACGCATAACGCATAACGCATAACGCATAACGCATAACGCATAACGCATAACGCATAACGCATAACGCATAACGCATAACGCATAACGCATAACGCATAACGCATAACGCATAACGCATAACGCATAACGCATAACGCATAACGCATAACGCATAACGCATAACGCATAACGCATAACACATAACGCATAACGCATAACGCATAACGCATAATGCATAACGCACAACGCATAACGCATAACGCATAACGCATAACGCATAACGCATAACGCATAACGCATAACGCATAACGCATAACGCATAACGCATAACGCATAACGCATAACGCATAACACATAACACATAACGCATAACGCATAACGCATAACGCATAACGCATAACACATAACGCATAACGCATAACGCTTAACGCATAACGTCTAACGCATAACGCGTAACGCATAATGCATAACGCATAACGCTTAACGCATAGCCCATAACGCATAACGCATAACGCATAACGCATCGCGCATAACGCATAACGCATAACGCATAACGCATAACGCATAACGCATAACGCATAACGCATAACGCATAACGCATAACGCATAACGCATAACGCATAACGCTTTACGCATAACGCATAACGCATAACGCATAAATCATAACGGATAACGCAAGACGCATAACGCATAACGCATAACGCATAACGCATAACGCTTAACGCATAACGCCTAACGCATAACGCGTAACTCATAATGCATAACGCATAACGCTTAACGCATAGCCCATAACGCATAACGCATAACGCATCGCGCATAACGCATAACGGATAACGCATAACGCATAACGCATAACGGATAACGCATAACGCATAACGCATAACCCATAACGCATAACGAATTACGCATAACGCATAACCCATAACGCATAACGCATAACGCATAACGCATAACGCATAACGCATAACGCATAACGCATAACGCATAACGCATAACGCATAACGCATAACGCATAACGCATAACGCATAACGCATAACGCATAACGCATAACGCATAACGCATAACGCATAACGCATAACGGATAACGCATAACGCTTAACGCATAACGCATTACGCATAACGCATAACGCATAATGCATAACGCATAACGCTTAACGCATAGCTCATAACGCATAACGCATAACGCATAACGCATAACGCATAACGCATAACGCATAACGCATAACGCATAACGCATAACGCATAACGCATAACGCATAACGCATAACGCATAACGCATAACGCATAACGCATAACGCATAACGCATAACGCATAACGCATAACGAATTACGCATAACGCATATCGCATAACGCATAACGCTTAACGCATAACGCTTAACGCATAACGCATTACGCATAACCCATAACGCATAACGCATAACGCATAACGCATAACGCATAACGCATAACGCATAACGCATAACGCATAACGCATAACGCATAACGCTTAACGCATAACGCCTAACGCATAACGGGTAACGCATAATGCATAACGCATAACGCATAACCCATAACGCATAACGCATAACGCATAACGCATAACGCATAACGCATAACGCATAACGGATAACGCAAGACGCATAACGCATAACGCATAACGCATAACGCATAACGCATAACGCATAACGCTTAACGCATAACGCATTACGCATAACGCATAACGCATAATGCATAACGCATAACGCTTAACGCATAGCTCATAACGCATAACGCATAACGCATAACGCATAACCCATAACCCATAACGCATAACGCATAACGCATAACGCATAACGCATAATGCATAACGCATAACGCTTAACGCATAGCTCATAACGCATAACGCATAACGCATAACGCATAACGCATAACCCATAACCCATAACGCATAACGCATAACGCGTAACGCATAACGCTTAACGCATAACGCATAACGGATAACGCATAACGGATAACGCATAACGCATAACACATAACGCATAACGCATAACGCATAACGGATAACGCATAACGCATAACGCATAACGCATAACGGATAACGCATAACGCATAACGCATAACGCATAACGCATAACGCATAACGCATAACGCATAATGCATAACGCATAACGCATAACGCATAACGGATAACGCATAACGCATAACGCATAACGCATAACGGATAACGCATAACGCATAACGCATAACGCATAACGCATAACGCATAACGCATAACGCATAACGCATAACGCATAACGCATAACGCATAACGCTTAACGCATAGCTCATAACGCATAACTCATAACGCTTAACGCATAACGCATAACGCATAACGCATAACGCATAACGCATAACGCATAACGCATAACGCATAACGCATAACGCATAACGCATAACGCATAACGCATAACGCATAACGCATAACGCATAACGCATAACGCATAACGCATAACGCATAACGGATAACGCATAACGCATAACGCATAACGCATAACGCATAACGCATAACGCATAACGGATAACGCATAACGCATAACGCATAACGCATAACGGATAACGCATAACGCATAACGGATAACGCATAACGCATAACGCATAACGCATAACGGATAACGCATAACGCATAACGCATAACGCATAACGCATAACGCATAACGCATAACGCATAACGCATAACGCATAACGCATAACGCATAACGCTTAACGCATAGCTCATAACGCATAACTCATAACGCTTAACGCATAACGCATAACGCATAACGCATAACGCATAACGCATAACGCATAACGCATAACGCATAACGCATAACGCATAACGCATAACGCATAACGCATAACGCATAACGCATAACGGATAACGCATAACGCATAACGCATAATGCATAACGCATAACGCATAACGCATAACGGGTAACGCATAACGCATAACGCATAACGCATAACGGATAACGCATAACGCATAACGCATAACGCATAACGCATAACGCATAACGCATAACGCATAACGCATAACGCATAACGCTTAACGCATAGCTCATAACGCATAACTCATAACGCTTAACGCATAACGCATAACGCATAACGCATAACGCATAACGCATAACGCATAACGCATAACGCATAACGCATAACGCATAACGCATAACGCATAACGCATAACGCATAACGCATAACGCATAACGCATAACGCATAACGCATAACGCATAACGCATAACGCATAACGCATAACGCATAACGCATAACGCATAACGCATAACGCATAACGCATAACGCATAACGCA